>NW_028177580.1:44184-71684 GCF_964030765.1 Micromesistius poutassou | reverse complement strand
CAAGAGGAGTCGGGGCCAGTTCTGAGTTCTGACTTTAATCTCAGAATTCTGAGATTCTGCTTTAGAATTCTGACTCTGAGATTAGAGTCAGCATTACGATTTTAAAGTCGGAATTCTGAGAATAAAGTCAGAATTCCGACTTTAAATTCTGAGGTTCTAAATGTCGAAATGCGGTTCTAATCCTCTTCCGTAATTATAAATTCCATACACATAATGAAAAAGTAAAGTCTATTACTATCAATTTAAACCTTAAAGAAACTAAAAGTTTTCAAGAAACCTACTTGACGTCGTGTGAGACGGTGAGCTGGGGTTGTGGGGGCAAGTCCTTCCTGCACGTGGGGCAGAAGCGCCGGTTGTTCCTGACGCACTCCTGGACGCAGGGCAGGCAGAAGAGGTGGTCACAGGGCAGGAGACACGGGTCCTGCAGCTCGTCCAGGCACACGGCGCAGAGCCGACCGTACCTGGAGAGGCAGACAATCGGTCCGTCAAAAGTTCCGCGTGTGTTGATCTCAGAGCTGGCCGTCCTACTGGGTCGCGGAAGAACTGCGGGTCACCTTGCTTCCTGTTTCCTGACGGAGGCGTTCCACCGAACAGAAGCTCATGTGCGCGAGCTTCCATAAGTGGGTATTTCTACAGCGGCCAATCCACACGCTATTCATTTGAAACCTTTACAGACTCTTTTTCTGAGAACGTCGGTGTCTGGTAGGATGTTTTAGCTTGTCTTCCCCAACAAAAAAAAAACGATACTCCTGCTGGCCCTAGTTTGTGTTCTCCAATCACACGCTTACAGACCCCGCCTCCAGCACCACGATTGGTCGAAACAAACAGAAAGTAAGTGAAAGAAAGTGAAACGCCGTTCGCCCAGATTTCAGCTCATCTGCTATCAAACTTCAGATTACGAATCTAAAGTCTTATTTGTTGGCCGACGGCCCAGCACTGTGTTTCCTCACCTCAGGGTGCGGCTGGACGACTCCTCGTTGTAGGAGTTCAGGATGCTAATGAGCTTCTGCAGGACCGCGGCGTTCCAGAGGTCAGGTGACTCCTGCATCAACTGTCACCAGAGAGAGCGACCCATCAGCCTGCTGCCAACGCGACACGGACCACACATTGCGCAATTCGTAGCATAACTGCCTGAGGCGTATTTTGGCCAACCTAACTTCACTCTCCTAACGCTGCTGATTCACTGCGCCTCATTGGCTGAATCCTAAGCCAATCTGAGTGATTCTTACATTCCATAAATCACTATCTGCCAAAGTCATCTATTTGGCTAAATACAAGATGAACCTTAAAATAGAACTTTGGCAATCATGCGATGAGGCTAACGACGCGTTTCACAGAAGGCAACTTCATTACTTGTCTCTAAGTACTGAAACGGACCGATAACTTGCATTACGCGGAACAATGAATCAATAATAAAAAACAAATCATCAAATAGTACCAGCTATGTTGGCGACCTATGTCAATTAATGCGTCAAATCCCACAGATGCCATGGCACTCCTAGTCTCGCCTCGAGGAACCAGTGCTCCCGGGTCATCTATCGGACGTGGGCATTTTTTTGGGCGCTAAAATACAAGATGAACCTCAAGATGAAGACTGAGGCCGTTTCTGAAATGGCATACTACATACTGCTCGTATACTGATCGTGACGTAAAAGTAGTAAGTAGTATGCAGTACGCGAAAAATGTTTTTTTGAAGTATGCGACAGTTACCCGGATGATGTACTAATCTGTCAAAAAATTCTAGTATACATCCAGAGCTCACTACGTCGGATACTGTATCCCATAATGCAACGCGGCACCGCTGAACATTTAAAATAATGGCGGACAATGCGAGCGGCGAATACAAATACAAATACATAAATGTATAATTAGTTGTAATTAGTTGTTTATTTTGATGTGATAAGCTTTCGTATGTTTTTGTAATCGTGTGTTTTTCATTGTTAACAGAACAAATGGCTCAACCGTTTATATTTATAACCGAATTTTTTGGTCATGTGACTGTGTAGTACACTGCATGATACTTGTCCTACTTGCATACTATACTGCATACTAGGGCGGGGAGTAGTATGTAGTGCACAGTATATACTGTGTCAGTATGCAGTATGTAGTATGTAGTATAGCATTTCAGAAACAGCCTGAGGCTGACTAGCTGTGAGGCTAACTAGCTGTGAGGCTGACTAGCTGTGAGGCTGACTAGCTGTGAGGCTGACTAGCTGTGAGGCTAACTAGCTGTGAGGCTAACTAGCTGTGAGGCTAACGACGTGGAGCAGGGGGCCTTACGCGCTGGACCAGGTGGCAGTGCTTCAGCGCCAGCTCCTTCAGGGTGGCGTCTCCTTTGGCCGCCTCCGACAGCACCCTCTGGACGAAGGCTGCGGTGACCTGCAGTCCACGCCACGTCGACCTGGGAGGACATGGAGGCTTACAGGGGGGGGGGGGGGGACTCACGCAGCACCCACACCACCCCCCGCGGTGTGTGTGTGTGTGTGTGTGTGTGTGTGTGTACGTTTACATTTACAGTTAGGTAGGGTGACCAGACGTCCCCGGTTTCCGGGGACAGTCCCCGTTTTCAGTGACCTGTCCCCGGCTACGGCTGTCCCCGGAAATGTCCCCGGATTTGACTGCGACTGAAAGATCCGAACCCCCCCGTCAACAATCCCGTTCGTCCGCAAACCCGAACACCCCCCATCAACAATTCCGTCCGACCCCCCCCCCCCCCCCCTCCCGTCAACAATCCTGTCCGCCAGGGTAAGGGCAGTGTCCCCGTTTTAGTTTTTCTATGACAAAAAAAACTATATGTTTGGAGGTTTTTACACCGCAGAACCCAAAATGTCCCCGGATTTTGTCTCAGAAATCTGGTCAGCTTACAGTTAGGGCATTTGGCATTTGACGCTTTTATCCAAAGCGACTTACAGACTTACTAAGTTGTGCTTAGATCTTGAGATCATCTTGATTGTATTTTTTTATTGTATTTTATATTCTTCTGTGGGTTATTGACTGCATTAATAATGAGTCTGGGTAATGGATGGTAGCTACCTCATAGAGGCCAGGTGTTGCAGACAGCCGGGCCCACAGAGGGCGCTGTAGCTGTGACTGAAGGCTCTCTCCATGCACGGCTGCAGGAGGTCCACTCGCCGCACAAACGCTCTGCACTCCCCCAGTGTGGTCACTGGCAGCAGCCTGGTCTTCTCCGCACAGATTCCCAGGGCTAAGACGTCCTCGATCTGAACACAACAAAAATTGAACGCGTGAATATTTAGAGATAGATTGCTGAATAACAGGCACTCATTAAGGTGGAAAAGCTCCCAAAGTAATCCATGTTACAAGCTGAATTTATATTTCTGTCAAATGATATTTCGGTCAAACAAATTTCATATGGTTCAAATGAGGTTCATATTTCCTGACATACATTCAGTGGGAGAATATTAAATAATAATGAATTCAAAAATAATATATATAATTCATAATTTATTAACTAATTCAGTATAAATCATTTTGAAATTGATTGCCATTATGGTTGATTTGCCGTTCTCCCACCATTTCGGCGGGCTCCCTCTTGGCGGCCAGCAGCTGGACCTCGCCGGCCAGCGTCTCCTCCACCAGCAGGGCGTGGGACAGGGTGTGCAGCCGGCTGGCGTAGTGTTTGGCCCCCGCCAGCGCCCAGGCCGGGGAGAGCTGAGAACAGGCCCCGGGACAACGGCTCTGGAGCTCAGAGACGCCGCCGGACAGAGCCTGGCTGAACATCTACAGCGGGGTCAGAGAGAGAGACCAGCGGTCAGAGAGACCAGGGTCAGAGAGACCAGGGTCAGAGAGACCAGGGGTCAGAGAGACCAGGGTTAGAGAGACCAGGGGTCAGAGAGACCAGGGTTAGAGAGACCAGGGTTAGAGAGACCAGGGGTCAGAGAGACCAGGGTTAGAGAGACCAGGGTCAGAGAGACCAGGGTTAGAGAGTGAGACCCGGGGTTAGAGAGTGAGACCCGGGGTCAGAGAGACCAGGGGTCAGAGAGACCAGGGGTCAGAGAGACCAGGGTCAGAGAGACCAGGGTCAGAGAGACCAGGGTTAGAGAGACCAGGGTCAGAGAGACCAGGGTCAGAGACACCGGGGTCAGAGAGAGAGACCAGGGGTCAGAGAGACCAGGGGTCAGAGAGACCAGGGGTCAGAGAGACCAGGGGTCAGAGAGACCAGGGTTAGAGAGTGAGACCCGGGGTTAGAGAGTGAGACCAGGGGTTAGAGAGTGAGACCTGGGGTTAGAGAGTGAGACTGTGGTAAGAGAGTGAGACCCGGGGTTAGAGAGTGAGACTGTGGTTAGAGAGTGAGACCTGGGGTTAGAGAGTGAGACCCGGGGTTAGAGAGTGAGACTGTGGTTAGAGAGTGAGACCCGGGGTTAGAGAGTGAGACCTGGGGTTAGAGAGTGAGACCTGGGGTTAGAGAGTGAGACCAGGGTTAGAGAGTGAGACCGGGGTTAGAGAGTGAGACCGGGGTTAGAGAGTGAGACCCGGGGTTAGAGAGTGAGACCCGGGGTTAGAGAGTGAGACCCGGGGTTAGAGAGTGAGACCCGGGGTTAGAGAGTGAGACCTGGGGTTAGAGAGTGAGACCCGGGGTTAGAGAGTGAGACCCGGGGTTAGAGAGTGAGACCGGGGTTAGAGAGTGAGACCTTGGTTAGAGAGTGAGACCTGGGGTTAGAGAGTGAGACCAGGGTTAGAGAGTGAGACCCGGGGTTAGAGAGTGAGACCCGGGGTTAGAGAGTGAGACCCGGGGTTAGAGAGTGAGACCTGGGTTAGAGAGTGAGACCTGGGGTTAGAGAGTGAGACCTGGGTTAGAGAGTGAGACCTGGGGTTAGAGAGTGAGACCCGGGGTTAGAGAGTGAGACCTGGGTTAGAGAGTGAGACCCGGGGTTAGAGAGTGAGACTGTGGTTAGAGAGTGAGACCTGGGGTTAGAGAGTGAGACCTGGGGTTAGAGAGTGAGACCGGGGTTAGAGAGTGAGACCGGGGTTAGAGAGTGAGACCCGGGGTTAGAGAGTGAGACCGGGGTTAGAGAGTGAGACCCGGGGTTAGAGAGTGAGACCCGGGGTTAGAGAGTGAGACCCGGGGTTAGAGAGTGAGACCTGGGGTTAGAGAGTGAGACCCGGGGTTAGAGAGTGAGACCCGGGGTTAGAGAGTGAGACCGGGGTTAGAGAGTGAGACCTTGGTTAGAGAGTGAGACCTGGGGTTAGAGAGTGAGACCAGGGTTAGAGAGTGAGACCCGGGGTTAGAGAGTGAGACCCGGGGTTAGAGAGTGAGACCCGGGGTTAGAGAGTGAGACCTGGGTTAGAGAGTGAGACCTGGGGTTAGAGAGTGAGACCTGGGTTAGAGAGTGAGACCTGGGGTTAGAGAGTGAGACCTGGGGTTAGAGAGTGAGACCGGGGTTAGAGAGTGAGACCTGGGGTTAGAGAGTGAGACTGTGGTTAGAGAGTGAGACCCGGGGTTAGAGAGTGAGACCTGGGGTTAGAGAGTGAGACCCGGGGTTAGAGAGTGAGACCGGGGTTAGAGAGTGAGACCCAGGGTTAGAGAGTGAGACCTGGGGTTAGAGAGTGAGACCCGGGGTTAGAGAGTGAGACCTGGGTTAGAGAGTGAGACCCGGGGTTAGAGAGTGAGACTGTGGTTAGAGAGTGAGACCTGGGGTTAGAGAGTGAGACCCGGGGTTAGAGAGTGAGACCTGGGGTTAGAGAGTGAGACCTGGGTTAGAGAGTGAGACCCGGGGTTAGAGAGTGAGACCCGGGGTTAGAGAGTGAGACCTGGGTTAGAGAGTGAGACCCGGGGTTAGAGAGTGAGACCCGGGGTTAGACATAATTCGGAGGTTGGCGAAAATCATGAGAAGAATAACACGCTCAGCATGTTATTCTTCTCACGATATTCTTACGCCAGACGTCAAAGTACCCTCAGCTCCGCCTTTGTGGTGATCTTCAAGGAGAGCAGCAGGAAGTCCTGGAGGAAGCGCTGGCTGAACTCCTCCCGCTCCTGCACCGACAGCTTCTGGATGTGCCTGCCCAGCCGGCTGCTGTCGAAGGCGCTGACGAACTGCTGAACCCGCCCCACGCTGCCGTCGGCCGTCACTGAGATACCGCCACACAGAACGGGGGCATTGTGTTAAATAACAGATATTTAAAGATCGCCATCTGTTACTTCTTTGTTGGAGTGTAGGTTTTTGTCCAAGAGTACCAGACTAATAACAACGACTAACAAACAAAGGGGTCTCGTTCGGCTCATACCAGTGCGACCCTCACTTTACCCAACCAGAAAGAACCTATGTGTCATGACAAACTGTTTGTCATTAACAATCTCTTCACAACAAACCTGGAATGAATTCAGACTCGTCCCACAAGCTCTGGAGGTACGACTTGACGAGCCAGCTGAAGGGCGCCGCGCAGGGCTGCTCCACGCCGTCCAGCACCATGGTGCCCTGCACCAATACCTCCCGCTCTGACTTACTGCAGGGGACCAAAAAACAAACGGAAACCCTTTTGTTGACTGCAACTCAACCGACCAATGGAAGACAGTCGCGATGAGGAACCCCCCACCCCCGGTTACCTGGATGTCTGAGGAGGCGTGAGGTCGAGGATCTGCACGTCGGAGAATATGTCCAACCACAGTCCTGCCAGGCCCGTACTCAGCTGGCCTCCGTGGAGCAGGTCCAGGTTGGCGCCCCGGTCCACCACCTCCACCGCGCTGGCCAAGACCGGGGTGACGTGGGCCTGCAGGCAGCGCCACAGGGTGTGGCTGGCAGACACAGGAAATAACCTTAGCATCTAACCTCGAAAAATACAACGCGGGGAAAATTTATGATCTTGGGCTTTCTGTAAAAACAAAATGAATGCTGGCTTGGTCTTCCTGGTGTTGGCTTGAAAGGCAACGTCGGCGGGTTTGAAGGTGAAGGCGAGGGTTCTTACCGCAGAGTGCCCCCCTCCTGCAGAGCCTGGCGTTTCCTGGCCTCGGCGTTCAGCCACTCTTCCGGAGAGACTTCCGTCTGCTCCTTCAGAGCCAAGGCCCGCTCCAATCTGCCTAGCAACACCTCACGGAACCGAGCTGCAGTCACACTGCAGTTGTCTGTGTGCACAGTGTGTGTGAATGCATTATTTTACATGTATTATCTGATATTTGCCATGATGAAGTCGTGTTTTCTTTTTGTAAAACAAAAAAATACATAAACATGCTTGGTAACCAAAGCAAAGGCTGTCGTGTCGGAGACGTGGGGGGGTTTACCGTGAGCGTCGTCCCGGCCGTTCCCCAAGAGGGCGAGGAGTGTGTGGATGCGTTCCCGGCTCCGGGACGCCACCCCACTGGGATCCCTCAGCAGACCCAGCGCCTTGTGAACACAAGACCTCACCAAGGCCAGGCTGTGGAGCTGCGCTGCCGGCTCCTGCTCATCCACACGGTGACAGGACGTTAGAGACACGCTGTAAACCCTCTGTGGGTAGCGAGGGTAGGGCGGCACACTAGCCAATGCTGTGTGGGTTGTTGTTGTACTGAAATGTCGTACCTCATAGCATAATTGTAATATTTTGGCCAAATTGTGATATCTAACCGAAGTCTACTCTCCTGACACTGCTGATTCAGTGTGCCTAATTGGTCGCAGTATATCCTAAGCCAATCAGAGTGCTTTTTCACATTCCATAATCACTATCTATCTCAGTCATCTATTTGACTTGGGCATTTTTGACGCTAAATACAAGAGAAATCTTATGACTCTTATGACTGAGGCAATTATGCTACAAGGCTAACGATATGTACGTAGACAATATGGCGAGGGAAATGCTGAGACACTACGCCTACCTTTGGACATCTATCTTTGTCCTCTTCTGTGTTTTTTGTTGACTGCTCCATTTCCATTTTTTCTTCTAGGAGATGAAAATGTATCAAATATTAAGCAAAAAAAATTATTTTCTTGAATACTTCATTTAGATATCATGAATATATATGTAAATTCTAGAATGTTTTTATACACTCAAATAATGGTAACACTAATAAATAAGGTACTAATTCAGAATTGTGCATTTTATTCCAGAAGCTTGAGGCTGAAGTAGGTTCCTAATGGGAGTGGCACAGAAAGCCACCGTATTTGTACCAGAAGCTTGAGGGTGAAGTAGCCTGCTAATGGGAGTGGCACAGAACTCCAACAGGTTCAAGCTCATATCCTCCATGTCCTTGAGGTCGTCAATATGCACTGAGTGCCAGATTCCTTTGAAGCAAAGAGACATTGAAGGATAAGGAGAAGGTACGAGGCAGCTATCACGACATATTGAAATCCAAGTAGACAAACACTGGTCACAGTGCACTGCTGCAGCACCAGCCCCGATTTAAAAAGGAGTGATTCTTTGTTAAATCCCTCTCTTTTACACTGTACCGTCAGGTCATACCTCCACCGACTGTTCACTTACCTCCCTGGAAGCCGATGTATTGAGATCCACTGGGCATCCGTGAGAGCTTGGCGATGAAAACCACCCAACAGGCAGGGTGCTCCAGGGACATCAGGTAGTTCATGGTGCAGTACCTGAACAGAGGGACAGGCTTACCAGAATGCATCCGCATTTCTGTGTGTATGTGAAAATTAAGGCATGTTGATGATCTGATTGTGGTCCAGAGCCTGGCTTGAGTCCTACTTTGCAGAAGCTATGAGCTCATCACTGCAGTGCTCCTCAAGATCCATCTGAACGATCAGAACCAGAGGAGAGGGCTCAGCCTCTTGCAGGAAGCTCCTGAAACATATAAAGCAGTGTAAGTAATTGGATATTCTTGACAAAAGAAAATGCAGTGACAATATGACATTTACATTTATGGCATTTAGCAGCACTTTTGTGAGAAGAAAGAGAAGCAATATATCACTGTCGGTACAGTAAGGATGTTCATAAAACCAAGTTCCAAGCACCAGCAATTGATAGGTTAAACCATTCCCCAACAAAGATAGCTAGGAGACGAAGACGATCAATAAGAAATGCGGGAGGGATGTACCGTATCTTGCTGTAGAATGAGGCCTCTGTGTCAAACTGGTGAAGGGAGAGCAGCAGGAGTCTGTCCCGCGGCAGGCCGAGGACATGGGCTACTGTCTTTACATCTGACGTGGTTAGCAGGCTGGAGAATGTCGTGACCTGGTACAAAGAGCAGAAACAAGGCATTGACGTATTTTAAAACAACATTAAAAATTAGAAAAATAAAACTGCATCTCTTGGGTGGTTACCTCAAGGAATCGGTTGGACTCTTGTGGCTTTTTCAAATGGTTTTCCAGGAAACCCTGGAGGGAATGATGATGCTGTTGCTGGAAATAACTTTTCCGAAGTCTGCTCTTCTCGGTATGTGACAAGTCTGAATGTTTAAGTCTCAGCACAGAGTCTGGGGTGGCGCAGTTCAACAGAAAACATTTGGCCAATTCCAACACCTCTTCTTCCCTGTCAATGGCAGCCTGGGTACTGAGTTCTGTCTTTGTTCCTTCTCCAAGCTTTTGTGGATCAGTTGTTTCTCCTGAGTTTCCATCCAGTTTCTCCATCAAGACATTGTCCGTCTTCTTCATGGATTCACTGATATGCTGGTCTTTGTCAAGCCCTGTATCCATGGCGTCATCATCTGCAGTAACCACATCCTTGTTTGTGTTTGCTTCAGGTAGCTCTTCTGTTTGTTGTCCCACAGAATTGTCCCACAGTGTTTGTGGTTCTTTCTCCAAGGCTTGCAACAAAGCACTGGCACAGGCGTCATCGTGAAAGCCAACAAATACATCAGACAGAGTGAAATCTTTTGAGCCATTGCCCAAAAAGTCCTTGACCCATTCCCTAAGTTTCTCCAGGACTCTGCGTTGCCATGCTGTCAGATCCGTACTTCTGCCCACTCTGTGCTTTTCAAGTCGATTGATGAGGGGCACGGGGAACTGTTCATAGACCTTCTTCTGGTCCTCTACTACAATGAGCCTGAAGTCCTTGTGGACACGGCATTTGACTCTGTGTGAGCCGAGACCAAGGTCGACATACTGCTGCTGACTGAGGTAAACATAGTATTGGTTCAAGGCATCGTACAAGCTTTCATATAGATTCTGCATGTTCAGAAGAATGACTGTGCGCCCCGTTTCCATGCATGTCTTCACTCGGTTCACATTTCGGCAAACTTGGGAGTATTCTTGGTCCTTGGGAAATCCTGAGCCGAACACAATCTCAGGGGGAACCTGGTCTCCGTTTGCAAAGATATGCTGTTGAAGCATATAGAGCGCGGCATTGTTAGTGGTGAGCAAAAGGAGATACCGGTTCTCAAGACCGCTGTCACAATCCAGATTACTTTTGATCATTTGCAGGGCACTTGGCCTGGGAACTTCAGAGAGGTTTTTAAAGACCTCATTGAAAAAGATGAGAGGGTCAAAACTGTCTGGCTGGCCGCTGAAGTTGTGCAAGATGGCCTCAACCAGCTGCCTGTCATCTGGCTCTTGATGCGAGCGATTGACGATTGAAAAAAGCATTTTCACAAGGCTGTAGTAGTCCCTCAGCCCAAAGAACTGATTGTGTGCAGTCTTCTTACAGATCTTCAAAAAGGCCTTTGCTAGAGGTGGGAAGAGGTGCTTGATTTTCAGACATACCAAGTCTGAGGATGAGCAAATCCCCTTTGCGGTTTCCACAAGTTCTTCCTCACTAGGATCCCATCTTGACACAAATATTCCTCTGTTCATCTTGGCTGGGTCAAGAGCCCAATTTGAGATGCCAACAAATCCAACTTTCATGTGTGGATCAGGCCTGTCATTGTCAATGCAACCATCCTCAAGGAGAGGATGAAGTGTCTTCAATGGCATCTGAGGAGAGTCTTCTGCTAAGCCAATCTCATCCAGCACCACAACGGACACATACTCATCCATGTTTTTATCCTTCTGGAAACGAGCACAGTTCTTGAATGTCCCGATGATACCCTCAGGACTTGAGTAAGGACTGCATTGGAAGGAGACCATGTGGACCTGTTTGAGCTTAGTGAACAGTTCAACGTGTGAGTTCTGTCCCTGCATGGCATCAGAAACAACTGTCTTAGCCAGGGACTTGGAGCTTCCTGGTTTGCCAACTAGAAACAGTGGGATCTTGAGTTGAATGCAGATCACCATGAGAAACACATTTTCTTTCAGGGCTGCATTTTTGGCGATTGTTTCTCTTGTCTGTATGTTTTCAAGTAAGAAGTCTTGACATTCTGAAATCTTTTGCTGTAATGCGTCTGCAGAGTGGAGATAATTTGGAAAGTATTTGCAAATGTGGGAGAGGTAAGGTTTAGTGTCCACAAGAGATGGGTAGTAGCAAACCCCAACTGCAAGAACCAAGCAGGTCAATGCCCTGTCAAGCATGGGGAGATCCTTTAGATTTTGGAAGTCATCGCCATGCTCGTAGAACCAGACCAAGACATTCATTGACCTTTCCACATCTCGCAGACTCACAAAGCTGCACTCATTTTTTCGCTCCCGCATGTATCGTTGTGAGGCTGCCAGCACATTTGAAATGATGTCCTCACAAACCACCGGCAAATCATTGCTGTCCACTTTTCTTTGGACAATCTGCTTGATGTAGGAAAGTTCAGTGGCATCACTCAACTGACCGAAATCCCACACTAGTGAAGCCATGCTTGGAGGCAGAGGATGGACTCTGTACACAAGCTGCCTCAGGGGGACTTTTCCAAGACGGTCTTCTGTTTCATCTGCTTTCACTCTGTAGCCTAAACCCGCACGTTCCAAACGTTTCACCATTTCAGGTGTATGTTTTCGGTATGGGTTGCAAGCAGCAATTATTTTCAGGCCACTGTCTGAGTTCAGGGGTTTTCCTTGAACGGTCTTATCACACAGGATTTCCTTGATGGCAAAAATGGCCTCTGTGGTGTTTGCCTCATCGAAGAATAAAATGGTGTCTAGTTTGTTTGTTTTCAAATTCTGCTCAGCGAGATTCTCTGCTTCCCTCACTCTTTGGTAGATCATCTCAGCTGTAGTTCCACCATGAACTTTGACGAGTTTCATGTTTTCAAGCTCTCTTCCCTCCTTCTGCAGATCGCAAAGGAAGCGGACTAGTCGAGTCTTTCCACAGCCGGTCTCTCCCATGATGATGACGGGAATCCCGCAACGAAATCTCATGTGAATAGCCAGCATTTTCCTCACATTGTCCGAGGTAAGTTCATATGTCGGGTCTGGATCAAAATCTCTGTTCTTGTTGAATTTGGTGGCACCAACAACGCGTGATATCCGCTTGATTTTGTCCTGCCGGTCTAGCTGGTCAAAGTCTTCAGTGAGGCAGATATGTTGGCGTTCTAAACCTTCAAACAGTTTCTTTGTCATTACATCTTCAATCAGCACCTGCTGACTGTGGATGTCGACTGCATCAAATGTGTTTCTTCTCAGACATTTCTTCACGTGAAAGCCAAGGAAAGACATTGAGAAATGGTCGGCATTAAAGAAAATGTATGGATGGGCTTCATGCTCCCAATGCTTGCGTAGTGTCAACATGTAATCCTCAGGCTTGATGTTTTCATGAGTTAAATCAATCGACGGGGAAGCAAAATCCCGTGCCATGAGAATCATGAACTTCACAATGAAATCCTTGAAGCCAGGCAGTTGGTCAGCGAGAAAATCTCGATCACAGAAAATTGAGTTCTCACAATCTTTGAGCTGCACATTAAGGAACCATGAGAAATTTTTCAACTCTGCCCAAGATGGGTCAGGCATTCCACAATAGGAAAGGAAATATGTCAGGCAGTCCTGAGGATTCCCCTTAACTTCCTGGTACTTGAATGGATCCAGGTTTTGTTTGCTGTGGAAGAGCATTAAAAACTGATAGGGTCTCTGAATCCCTTCGCTGACAAACTCTTGTTTGTCCATGAGTGGGTCAAAGTCGTTCATTGTTAACATGTCCGGGTCATCCAACAAGTGGTGCACCTCCTTAGGAGTTCTGCACTGGATGGTAGGAAGAATGTCAAGAAGCCCAAGTTTCACCTGTGGGAAAATAAAAAGAAACATATTAACCCATCACTCCCAGATATAATTATATAAATATTGGCCACCTTATTGCTCTTTGGCGAAAAATAATTGTTGATCAATTTACCTCCTTTGATTGCTCCTTTGAAGGTTTGCATGGTTTCAGAACCTCAATCATGAAAAGGTGAGATAAATTCCTTCTCCACACGGTTCCTTGGCTGTCACACAAGCAGCATAAAACCAGCACCTGGAACAGGAATTCTTCCAGACCAGAGTTCACCTAATGGAAATAGAGATATCAAACCGTTGAATTCACGTTGTAAAAAAAAGTTCAGTTCATTTAGTATTTAGAAGAGTTCTGTTATGGACTCACTGCTGCAGTGTCGATGTGAAGCAGAATTGGATCCTGCTCTCTCGTAGATGCTAGGTGGTCTAATAGAGTCTGAACCATTGAGTCGATATCAATGAGTGGTTCAATCAATCTGATTGTGATCTTCTGTGCCGGGGCAGACTTCTGCTGAAAGCTCTGGAACAAACGGTCCACATACAGGGATTTTCCTGCAAATGGAAAGGAAATAAATACATTTATTATACTTTTATGTGCTGTGTCCTCTGGCGTTCCGACTACTAATGATCTGAAACATGAATATTCTTACCAACTGCAGGGCGTCGAGAGGACACCACCCAAACGGACAGTTTCTCTGGAGAGATCATTGACACGGGACTGTGTTTATTGGTGACGGTGAAGTGGTGGTGGATGTATTTCATGGCAGTATCGGCCGTTACAGTCACTCCTGCCTGAACTTTGTGATTACTGAAGAAGGAGGGCACACATCTGTGCTGGTGCGCCAGGGGACTGACGATCACCAGCCGATAGTGGGCACTGGCACTTCTCTCCAGTCCGTCAAACATCTCTCCGAGGGCCACGCCCACTTCGTAGCCCAACAATCCGGGGTTGACCAGAGAATAAATCCTCTTCTGGCTCATTTTGGAGCCCTGACCCAGAGCACGACGAAGAAAGATCTCCACCTCCTCCCCTGTGGTGGCCTCCCTGCACACCAGCACCTCGTCGGAGGAGGGCAGAGGCTGCTCCGGGCTGTGGACGTAAAGCGCCAGCGTCGTTGGGAAGACCTCCGTGGCGGGACAGAGCACCAGGTTGGGTTTCCCCTCCTCAAGGGAACTCGGGAGGTTCCTGGAGATGTGCTGCTGGCTCATATCGGATAGGCAGGAAAGGAAGCACGCAAGTGTGGAGATGTCCAAGTGCTGGTGAAGATGCTGCGGCATGTTCTCCTTGAACTCTCTCCACAGATCCTCCATGCTATTGTTTTTGCCATCCTCACCTTTGCCCAAGCGTGAGCAATCCATGGCCTCATCATCTTCCACTATTGTGTCATCCTCATCCTCTGAGGAAAACTGAATGAAATCCTCAACCGAAGCCTTGGCGCCTTGAGCAACAGTTGGCCTCAGAGTTATCCCTGTCGCATTTTCAAAGGCATTTCTGATATCAACCAGGGTGCACTGAGGCTTTATGGGAGTGAGCAGATGCCACAGCTGTTGAGGAACCGGGGTCTGCCGGTGACACACACTGTGTATCCAGTGGCATAGGTAGACCAGCTGCTCTGAAGTGAAGTGGTTCAGCATATGGAAGTTGGAGCGTTTTTCGCTGATAAACAAACACCATTCCTTATGGCAGATCTCCATGGAGCGACCAAGCTGTTGTAGGTTCTCCGTCACCTCCCCGTGGAACTCATTTAGTCTGCCACCAAATGACAGGAATCTCACTTGGATACATGGCTGGCACTCGTGTAGGCAGTTGACCGAAGCATTCCATTCCCTGTAAAGCATGTTGCCCGACATTTGCATTTCGAGCAGAATCGAGGCTACTCTTTGAACGCCTTCAAAGACCTACAAAAAAAGAGAGGGGGGAAATCATGAAGTATGGTTAAAATAATGTATGCCACTTACAATTCTAGAAGACAATTCTGTCAAACACTAAAAGTCCCCTGACCTGTGTGAACCTTCTGACTTGGTTTTTGCCATGTTCTCCCTTAGAGGACATGAGCATGAGTTTGTTTTGCAGCTCCAGCAGCTCTTCAAGGCTATATCTCTTCTGTCCATGGCCCTTGTCCACTTTTACAGACATGAGGTTCTGCAGACACCTCTGAGAAGTATGAAGAGCACAATGCAATTAAAATGGAACAGACAGCCATGGAAATAGAGAGCTTTGCATCATCATCATTGACGCAAAGTTTGCCGAATCGTCATCATCATTATTGCCATTCATTATTTACTAATTCAAATTGCAGTTGAACATACAGAGAATTCTGAATTCATGCATCATTAGGGCTTAACACTCTTCCTCAGTCTACTTTATAGGTAGGCTGTGGACCTTAGGGATCAAAACCAGGACCAATCGGCGTGGACTCAAACACCCTCAGACCTTCAGAATAGAGTTCAAGTACTATCATCACCCTGACAACTCACCTTTTCTGTGTTGTCGTTGGACCATCCAATCTGATAAACTCCTGTTTCATTAATGGAGGAAGCCAGAGAGAGGGAGGACTGCTCCACAGACCCGTGGGTCTCCTTCAGTCCCTTCAGCCAGCTCAACAATCGCGTGGAGGCCCTCTGAAAAGCACAACCCATTGCCGTTAATATCACTCGAGTCGTTTCAACATTGCATTCTCAAAAAAAAAAGAAAAACATTTGTACCAATTTATCCGGTAGTTTCTCGTCCCGTTGCTGGGCGTCCCACACCAGCTTGGCAAAGGTCATGAATTCCTTAAAGCCAGCGGTGGGGCTGAGGCTGTAGAGCAGCGGTCCGTAGCCCATCACCGCATCATGGAAGCAGGCCACCTGGTCGATCTCCGTGTCGTTCTCTCCAGCAGATATGGACGCCAGCTCGACAAACACCTTGACATCGCCCATGTCTGTGGTGGGAGCGTGAGACATGAGCACATGTAACACAGAGACCGGGGGAGTTGAATTGGAATACTGTGGAAAACGGCGGGAACTTTGGTGCTCACTCTTTAGGTTCTCCTTGACCCAGGTGACCAGAGTGCGGCTCCTCAAGAACGCGTCCAGACAGCAGGTCTGGTGCTTGGTGACGCTGGAGAGTTGTTGCTTGGCGCTGATCAGGTTGCTCGAAAGTGAATCGAGTGTCCTCTGTTTGAACGAGTCTTCTTGCTGTTGTGCAGATAACAAGACATATGAAATCACAAACAAAACAAAGCCCTGGGTCATTGCTAAATTAGCTCTGAGCAGAGATTCAAGGGGTTTACCAGTTCGGTGAGATTCAGGATCTCGCGGAAGTCTCCAGAGAGCTCCATTTGATCTGCGATCTGCAGCACTGAACTCGCTGCGGCAGCGACCCCGAGGACCTGCCGATAGTCCTGGATCTGAGCGAGTCTCGCCTCCACCCAGTGGTTCTCAGGTGGAGGGAGGTAGTCATGGAGTTCTTCCAGCTGGGACATTACATCAGCCATCAAACTCAGCTCCTGCTTCATCAGTTTCCCGTCTCCAGTGTCCCCTGTGTCCACCAGAACCCGGTCGAGACGTTCAAACGTGATGGTGGCGTTGGCGATTTCAATGCCGTGCCGGAAGTAATTGTTTAGCAGGGGTTGCCAGATCAGGTTGCAGGCCTGCAATAGGGTGACCGGAACCGACACTGAGCTGCCTGATCGGTTTGTGTCCAGTCTCGCAGCCTGTCTGCCCCAGTATGTGAGAATCAGGTTGCTGTTGTGAAGTTGATGCATTGTTGAGGCCATCTCTAGGATCTCTGGGCTGAGTGAATACCAGAGGACCTGCCAGTCAGACTCCACCTGGTCTCTCAAATTATTCACCAGCATCAACTCGTTCAGGCTCACTGAGTTGATGTCTTGTTGATGTTGCTCTTGGAGTGTGAACAACTCAGACACTAAATGAAAACATAACTAGGTTACTGGTAACTCGATATACGACCACAAACCCACCATATGATACAGAAGGGTGTGCAAGTAAATTTAATGGAAATGTAAGATGACAAACTCAGTCATTACCTGTGATGCTTTCTGTGACTTTGCCAAACATCTTTATCAACGTGGTCACATGTTGTTGTTGCTGAAGGAAAAAGGTGAGCTCCATCTCTCTCTGAGCCAGAATGCTCTCTGCATCAGCTGGAATGGACTCCGAGGTCCCACTCTTTCTATCTGCAGAGGACATCATCGGGAAGGAGTGGTTTGAGATGGGTCCCGTTACACTTGCAGGTAAGTATTGAGCAGCATGGTATTAGAATTAAGCGACATACAGTTTTGGTAGAGCTTCTTAAACTGGTCTTTGTGCTCCAGGGCGGTCCTCAGATCTCCCAGTGGTACATGCCCTACAATCAGGGAGTCCACCAGTGATGCTATTCTGGCCACGCAGCCTCTGACAATCTCCTCAGCTTCGTCATCCAGTGGTAGCGTCTTCCATTCTACAGCAGACCAATGGATGAACACATGTATTGGATCCACACAATGTATAAACACTGCAAACAAATGCATTACAAATGCATAATGGTAAAATTGGCAGTGACAGATACCTTTCTTTTTGAACATACCTTGAGACAGAATGCAGCTGATGGCGGACTGTGGGTCGAGCAGCTGTAGCACAGAGTTGTGGTGAAACCTTGCAGCGGACTTCACTATAATCGAGGAAAGGATGTGGCCGGGGATATCTTTCATTGCAGAGGCAAGGGTCTGCATCAGCTCCCCCTCTTTCTTTCTCTGCAGATATGGAAGGACGAAATAAGTTGGTAAATCCTGAGGGAGAAACACTTCATCGATATCAGACAAGTTAGAACCTGTTGACGAAGCAAACATTGTTAAAGTAATTGAGCTATTGCAGGATTTTCCCAGGTGGGTCGCTGATTGGATGACTTGCGACAGCTGGGATAATGTCTGCACTGTTGTACACTCCACAAGCAACACCAGAGCATATATATACTGTTTACCTGGCAGGTGCTTCGAATGGCGGCCTGACACAGCTCCTGGAAGCAGGTTTGTAAGGTTATGTGGCACGTCCGCATGCGCACCAAGGATGACTCAAGACAACACATAAGGATCCTGTCCTCTTCCCTGGACTGCATGGACACCGAAGGACACAGCAAACAACAGTGAATGTAGGAGAGAAACAAGAAGAACCTGAGAAAAATAATGTCCATGTCTCAATGGGCTTTACAGTAAGTACCTCACATTCACCCTATTTATACACTCATTGATCGATCCATACACGGACAGTGGTGTGAACCATGCAAGGGAACAGCCACCCATTCGGAGCAGAAAGGAAAGGGTTATTCCTAAAGACACTTCAACAGCTAGGAGGAACCGCCCACTGGATTACCTGCTCTAGCTCTACACTGGCTACTGCTGCCCATGTGAGTGAGTGTGTGTAAGGTGTGTGTGTGAGGCAAGCACGTAAAGAACATGTTCCCATGCCTGGATCTCCATCGTCAGCCTACCTGGGTAATCCGGGTCCTCAGGTCCTTCTCCACGGTGGACCTCCACTGGACCAACACTTCCTCATCGGAGCAATCCACCTTCAGCAGGGCATCCCAAATCTAGCAAGACATTAGAGTCCAGAATCACCGAAAGTGGTGGGTATTGGGATGGGGGACATTGTAATGATGTACAAGCTATACTATTGCTAGGAAAATCAAAACTATGAAAGAGGCAAGGATCCGCTGAAATGCTACCGTTATGGATGCTTTGTTTAGTGTGCGTACCTCTATCTCTTTGGGGTAGGTGAGTGCTTTGGACATCGTGAGAAGAGGATTTTGGAGCAGGTTATCCCGCCACTCGCGAACATCCTGCTGCACGCGGAGCAGGTCCTTCCTGTAGGGCCGAGTTACGGGGCCAACCTCAGCTTCAAGGGCTGGGGCGGGGCCGCCCTCAACCTCCAGGGTGGGGGCCTGGGTGACAACAGAGCGAAACACGACATATGACAAGAGGCCACTATTGGCCGAATTCATCTGGCGGCCGTCTTGGTTCCACATTCCCAATCCGTTCCGTCACCCTGCTAGTGTTTGGAACCAAGATAGAACCAAGATTTATACTCCATGTAGTTTCAGTTTGGTCATAGTATATTACATTGGTTGAGACCTGTAGGATCTCCATGGAGAAGGCGAAAAGAACCCGCCTTGCTTTTTCTCACACACTCACACACACAAATTTTGCATTGACCTCATCGGCAAAGATTTCGGCAGGTTACAAAAGTTGGAGACGCAAGAGGTGTCGAAATCACGTAATTGTTTTCTTAAAAACGTATTTTCCACATGAAGTATGCTGACCACTTAGGGCTACAGCACAGGTAGACATACCTGCTGTGCAGACACCTGGTGGACCACGGCAGCCAGCTTGAGCACTAACTGGTACGAGAGCAGTACGGTCCGGTACCACGGTACCAGTTGTGCAACTTTGCATGCGCTCTTGACCAAGTCAACGCTACTCAGGAAGAGGCTACCCGGCTTTATGTCTCCTGAATCCATCACCCTATTGGAATTATACAATTAATAAGGATAAGGCAAAATAAGGCGCAGAAATTATAAGTGTTTTATGTAAAAAATACATTACCCTTCTGTTTCCATTCTTGTGATGATATGGGTCAGGATTCTCTGAACCTGTTGCAGAGTGGCAAAAAGTCCTCAATTATCATATTACTAAAGTGGCCGATAAACGCAGCGTCCAAATGATAGGGGGGGGGGGGGCAGGGTCGGGGGCCCCTTGATGTGATGAGGGCTCCTGGAGACCCACCAAGAGAACTCTTGGGGGGTCTTTTCAACTAAACATCTAATCACATTTTAAATATATATATTTAAAAAAATGCATGTCCTGATCTGTTTATGCAAATTGTAGGGTTAGGGTTAGGGTTAGCATAAATGTGTGTCCCCACCCCCAATTTGGATTTCGCAATATTTCCCGAGACGTAACCTAATTTGTCTCGCTCTTATATTGTCTGATAGTTTCTTGTCAGGGGGCCCCTGAATGTCCCCGCGTCATTGGCCCCCCTGTATACACGTCAGACTCACCTGCTCATTGAGGTGGTGTGTGGTGGCCCCGGAGGCGTGCTGTCGGGTCCTATAGAGCAGAGCCTGGATCAGGAGGCCAGGATGCACTCCGGTCAGCTCAGAGAACTCTGGGAAGTCCTCCAATGCGATCAGCGCCAGCCAACTTCGCAACACCAGAGGCGTCTCTTGGACCACGCTTAAGTGTTTCTGGATCAAAGTCATCATCATCCTGTGGGAGTCACAATTAAAATTAAAATTCGATCTGTTCAGTGTATTTACCGCAAAGCATTGACAACATCTCAACACACACAGACCATGTTCCCCCCCCCCACACTCACACATAATGTCCAAAAGGTGCGTCTCCAAAGTGAATTTAGATGTTTACAGTATATTTTGATATACAGAAAAGTGGCAATGTGTCAATAATCCTATTTTAGAGACTCTCCACCAAACTTTAGTTTGTTGTCAGTGGAGCTCACCTGCCGCTGTCCTCTCCATATGGGAACCCTTTTTCTACGGTTACTTTAACACATGCAATACATGAAATAATACATCATAGTTGAGTTGGTTTTCCTCTCCAAACCCCTGTTTCAAATGTGACAAAAGTTTGTGTCGTTTTTGTTGGTGAAAAACTACAGTTTATTAATTTCGGAACGTGGACGCTTTCACTGATACACCCCCGGAGGAAAGGTTGTTCCCGCTTACCTTCTCTTGTCTTTCCATACTGCTAAATTGTCTCTGAAATTCCTGAACTTGACCATGGCCAATCCAGACCAGTTCTCCTCCTCAACAGTAGGACCCATTCCTGGGGCTGACTGCGGTGGTCGGAGAGTGTGGAGCAGAGGAATGAGTAGAAGGATCTCGGACACCTTCAGTTGTACACACTGGTTGATCAGCCCAACAACAAGGCTGCCAGGGGAAGGGAAGTGTGCGTTTTTAAGGGTCATTTGAGAAACTCTAAAATAGACAAACGAAAAATCACATGCAAAAAGCAACAAAAATAATTTACTTCTGTGGATTGGTGAAATTACTGAACGCTTCCTTCAGGTCGCTGCTGTTTATTGCTGACGACAATACTTGGCAGAGGTTAGCCAAGCCCTTCACTCCGAGATCTGCTCTGAACCGAACAGAGAGCACAAACACACACAAGGCCAACACAAGGGGCCTGCTGCTCATCTGGCCCGCCTCAGACACAGCTCCTTCTAAGATGTGAAGCAAATGCTCTGAAATCACCCTGGACACCTGTTGAGTTAGCAGGGAATTGGCATGAGAACTGATGACAAATATTCATTTGTATACGGTAGTATAGTAACGGTAGTATTTTTGGGAATGTTGATTGTACCTACATTGACCATGGGGGGGTGTGAGTTATCCGGGTAATGTATTCTTGGTGGATCACAACCGAGTGTGTACTGGAAGTCGGTCAGGTTCCTATGCAGATTCTTTGTGCATTCTTTGTCAGATGGAGACCAATTCTCAAATATTCTTTTCAGCAGCACTGACACAGAGAAGTGCCAGCTTTCTACAATATCGTCATCCTTTGGTTTCTTCCAGACAGTTTGAATCAAACGTTTCATCATGGACGTGTGCTCCATTCGGCATATGTAGCCCTCAAAAAGGTGCAGATCTTAAACAAAACAACATATTTTCAGTCAGTGAATCCAGATACATGTACAGTAAAGGAATGCAGGCATTGGGCTCTGAACCCAGAATCTTAAGACTATCCTGCCCCCCATTTGTGTATCAAAAAAATCAAGTTTACAGTTTCCACCTTTCAAAGCTTTATCATTTGGAATAAAGATGTCCCTCATGGCCGTCTCTTCAATGTATTTGTCACGTTGCTGTATGGAATACGTGTAGGTATACTTCTGCCCCCTGAGATATCTGTCCTCCAGGGAAAAGCTTGCTTCCAGCAGGAAGCCTTTCTGAGGAAGCTCACTGAAGATGAGACATTCAATCATGTGTTACCATAATTATTATTTCATGAAATAGACTTCATTAAAGCATGTCAAAGTAGAGTTAAACTAGTCGCATTAAAGCAAAATACAAGTATCAGGTATACTTACGATAAATGGGTCACGTTAAGAAGATGCCATTCACTTTCTCGACCCAGAAAGATTTTGTCATGTTCACGGTTGAACCGAAATTTCTGATCCAACACCGCGTGAACGTGAAAGGTGAACAGGGGGGTCTCAGAAGGTGAAGACCTCCCTGGAGTGTGGCCCCTGGAAGAGACAGAGGACATGATGGTTAGTCAGGCAATGGTTACATTCGGCCGTCCTGCGTTGAAAGCTGCGGTTCAAACTAGTTTGTTTAGGTATCTGTTGGTCTGCTGCTCACCGCTCTGTCTCGCTGTGGGACGCCCTGCGGGGCCCCTCTCCGGCCCCTGGGGGGTCCGACCCCCTCTCCACCTTCGCAGACCCTGCGCTCACCGCTTGTGCGTACGAAGGGGGCATGGCCTTGGCATCTGTCGGCAGTCCGGACTCTGGCGCCGAGCTTTTCCCAGAGGGGCCGTCTCCTTTGCTCTGCCCAGCTCCTTTGAGGTTGGCCTTCTCCTCCACTGCGGTGGCCCCGTCCTCTGCACCTCCCCCCCGCTGTGATGCAGACGTCTGTTGGTCCTTTGAGGTTGATTGGGTCCCCTCCGTGCCGCCTCCGGACCTCGGCGTTGCTTTCTGCCCGTCCGCCCGTCCGCCCGTCTGCAGGCTTGGCTCCGGATGCGCCGGCACAGTGTGGTCCGCCCCCCCGGGTTGTCCCGGGTCGGGGGCCATACCCGGTGTCTGCTCAGTGCCCTGGCCCTCCTTCTGCGGCTCATATTGCGTCCATCGGCTGCACTGAGTCACCGCTGGAGTCTGCGTTTCCCAACTCCTGGTCTCGCTCTTGCTGGTTTGGGTCTGGACGTGCACCCCTGCAGCCTGGTGGCCGCGCTGTCTTTTGTGCTTTTTCGGACGGGGCGACGGGTTGTTCTCCGCGGACTCAGGCTGACTGGTTTGATCTCGATGGTCCACGAGCTGCACTTCTGCCTCCACCGGGGTCTGAGTCTCCTCCACCGGAGTCTGAGTCTCCTTGGCTGGGGTCTGAGTCTCCTTGGCTGGGGTCTGAGTCTCCTTGGCTGGGGTCTGAGTCTCCTCCACCAGGGTCTCCGCTGGGGTCTGAGCCTGATCATCCACGAGACGCTTCACGTCCTCTGCGTCCTCTCGTCCCTGGCAGGCCTGGCCAGACTTCTTGCGTTTTCTTCTGCCTCTCCTGGGTTTCTTCTTTGAGTCTTCGGCTCTCCGACGCGAGGCGCTCCTTGGCCTTTCGTCCTGGAAGGGACAGAGCATGCGTTGGTTTAACACACGACACCAGTTACAACACACTTATATCAATAAAAAGGACTTATATCAATATAAACGATGCACTGACGATAATCAAATTCCAAGGTGCATAGGATAGGTTAGATTACTACTATACTATTACGACTATTACTATAATGATAGATTACTATCATTATAATAGCTGACTGAAAAACTAACACGTCTGATGTCAAAGTCTAAATCCAGAGCATATCTGTTTACCCGCTGTCGTGTCCCCGGGCTGTGAGCCACGCCCTCCTGGCCCGTTCCATCCTTCCTGGTCTCTCCCCGAGTTTGATCCGAGCTCTGCTCCATCTGAAGCGTCTCTCTGCCGGTGATCCAGACCGCTGCTACCACCCCCTGTGGTTTATGTGTCCGTGTGGTACAAGTCAGCATATCAATACTGGAGACGCTGCTGTCCAATAGCTTCATCTACTTATACTAACAACTTCAATAGAACATGCTAATTATTAGTCCGTTTTAGTCATTTTAGCTTAATACTTTCTGTACCATATTATCAGACGTACGTGCGTATGCACGTGTGTTATTTAAAACAATTCTACCAACAACAGCGATTCACAACAGCAGCTTTTGATTGCCGTAGGCCTACACGCGATTACCAGTCATATCAAAATACACTTTTAACCACCAATGTCTATATTACAGAATAAGTAGTTCCCGAAACGCACCTGTTCAGGTCACATCTCTGTTTAGTCCTCACAAACGCGACTTCTTTCTGTCAGAACTGTGCACCTCTGACTGTTGTGAAAGTCTCAATCGATATGTTGCCGTCCCAGTAAGGGAACGTCTACAAATGTCTACTGATGCATTTTAAGACCTATCTAATTTGCTTTGTTTAGCCGTATATTTAAGACAATACAATTCAGGGATAATAATCATATAATCAATACTAATAAATTAACAAGTGATTGGAAAGTATCGAACATCCAAATACTTACATTTATTAGAATATTATCTTGAGATTGCATGTATTTTTACGACTATCCCTAATCTAAACGCAGTTCAGTTTCAGTTTCATTTCTCCTGTATTGTTCAGCTCTCAACGAACATGAAACTGAACGTTTTATAACTCTACGTCGATCACATTATCTGCTCATCATCCAGAAATATAACTGTGCGCCCATGTACCCGACATGAACACACGAACAATAGATTTAGGCTACAATAGTTTCACCCTTTTATTGAAACTAACCCCAACTCCTCTTGCGGGTTAAATTCTACGTTGTTTTGTCTTATTAAAATAATCACTTAGACTGTACCATAGTTGTGAACCATACAAAAATAGTTCGATTTTTGTGACGTTGCAACTTATAAATGTCAAATTAAAGTGAACAAAGAACAGCACGCAATGTAATGTAATGTTTAATGTTGAGCCCCCTGAGGGGAAAGGGAACAGCCAGCTCAGTAAGTATTGTTTAATGGTTCAATTACAAAGAAGAGCAGCCAAGAACAAAACCATGCATTAGGCCTACAAACATGTACACAATAGCACCTCTCACGTGCACGGCTCATCTCATCACGACCACACAGGTCTACAGTTCAACACAAATATAAAGTCACATAAAATAATTGTTTTATAGTTTATTTTGTATCCGCCGGATCACAGGAGCTCAGGAACCAGCCGGCTTCTTAATCCGTCTGACCACGACCCGAGTCCTCCGCCCCTGCGGTCTGCGTCCCTCCTCGGTGGCCGTGGCGTTGTCCTCCGCCGGCCGGCCCGCGGGGGGTCGGGCCCCCCCCCGGGGCGGAGCCGGGGTCCGGCCCGCCCTCACGTCGTCCACGAAGGCCTCCACGTCGTCGAACTTGCCCGTGAGGTCTCCGAGGCGTTCCTTCAGCGCGTTGAACTCCTTGTAGAGGTCGCCCAGCGCGTCGGACAGCGGGCCGATCCTATAGACGACAGTGGATGTCACCGTGAAACAAACGCAAGTGAATCATCGATCAGGAACCGGAGGTTAAGGCGGTGTTGGACGTTCGCACCTTCCGTAGTCCGGCAGCACGGTGTTGTGGTCATGGAGGAGCAGGTCTTTGACCTGCGTCATGATCGCGTATTTCCAGTTGTCCAAGACCAGCGTGAGGTTGGCGCATCCCCTGCCGTTGACCTTCTGCGCTAAAGAGACCAAACACAATGTCGACAGAAAAATGAAATGTACCATTAGGCCTACCTCGATTCACGGCGTCATGTTGTATCGATTTTTATGGTTTACACATTCATTTGCGTAACCAAGTTCAGTTCACATGTATTTATATACATGTATGAAAATAAATATTGTAATGTAACATGTTTCACAATATATAACGTTTGTACGTTTACATGTATAACAATATATATTGTGAAAGAACATATCACAATATATAACATGTATATTAACATGCATCACATTGTGATTGTGAATAACTAATCTTGAGCATAGAGAAGTTTTTTTTGTTTTGTTTTTACAAAAAAAGCGATCATTAAATTTAACCTAAAGAAATAGATCACATTATGAAAGAACCTCAATATGCGATATATTAAATCGTGTCCCTTGTATCGTGATGTGTATCCACGTGATGTCTACCCACTCCCGGCGGACGGAGAGACGAGACCGCCTGGTCGACTTACCGTATGCATGCGGTACACGAGGGCTACCGATTAAGTGTGAGGGGGGAGACAAGATGAAGAGGTTAAGTCACCTTCAGACCTGTAGTCCCACTCCAGGCTGTGCTGCTTGCTCTGTGCCCCCACGGCGTAGACCGTCACCAGCACCACAAACAAGAGCAGCATCCTCAAGCCCAGACTGCACCACCTGGGACGTAAGGCAACGCAATAATGAGTATTCACCGTTGGCTTGACCCCATCCCCCTGAAAAGTATAAGATAACCAAAACTAAAGTGTGGATGGTGACTGACGCTTGGCATGCGGAACGAAGCGTATAGATTACATACCTCAACAGGACCACGGTAGAATGCCTCGCTGGTCCTGATCTGATCACGGGCAGCCTCTTCTGGGTGAGTCCTGCTGAGCGAGGTTGTAGATCATTGTGGAACCGCCCCTTCCCTCCACACACACACACACACACACACACACACACACCTCCCCACCACCTTTTCCAAGAGGACGATGTGTCTTTGGACTCCATCCCCCGCCCCACCCCCCCCAAAACAACACCAATCCTAAAGCATACGCATTAGCATGGTGCCTCCATTGTTTTTGTGTATCTGTGATCGATCAGCATTTGAATCCATCATCATTTGATGAACGATTTGATGAACTGCTTCGGGATCAGCCCGTTCCGCTCCGCTCCCCTTCTCGCCACAGTGCGTAACAAAGAGTTTCATCTGCCGTCCATCTGAGGCCCAGGCATTCCAGTGTTGCCATGGAGATGAGGCTCAGAGCTGAGCTGGGTAACGGGACCCTCTGATCTGCCGCTCGGCCGCTGGACCGTGTGAGAGACGTTCTCGTTCTCTACGTGACCGCAGTCCCCTCCGGGCGGCGTAAATCAAAACGCACCGCCTGACGAGAAGCAGGCTGCTCCAACTCACCAGTCAGGGGTTGGCCGATGCTGCTTCTTCCTCCGACGGGGTCAGCGGGCGCTCAACCCTGTGACCTGTGCTTCCCTTCCTCTGTTATCGCGGACAAAATGACGACAGGACGTTGGATTGTAGGAATTAATTGTTCTTTATTTAGGTTTTAAATCCGGGTCTACACACTTGGGTCGTGCGGTTCGCCGCCGCAGAGCGTCGGCGCTCAGCGAGGCGACCCGGGATTACGGGTCGGGAAATAAAACAAACCCCAAACCAAACTAATTCAGGATCACGTCATCAGGCGACCGCTCGCCACTCACACCGGGGGCTCGGATGGTCGGAGGGGGACAAATCCAAATACATTTTTACAATGTTGGGCGGGGGAAGAGGGACCAAAGAAAAACACAACAGATCTACTCCAATTTCATCGTTGGAAATCAACCCTCCGCACCTCATCGATGGCATCGAACGAGGCGTCCTAGTTTTGACGTGAGGTCAGCGTCCCCCAAAACGCAACGCAGCGGCGGGCTCCAAACCAACTGTAGGACCGTTTATTATTTAGGCTTTGTATTTAAAACGGATGCTTCCTATAACGCGTCTCCCGTCACGGTGGGACTGCGGCGCGTGTCCGGGGGGCTTAGGGGCTGGATTCACCGCTCTCGTTATACCTGCACGGCCAAAACC
>NW_028177580.1:21915-43984 GCF_964030765.1 Micromesistius poutassou | reverse complement strand
TATTTTTGGCGCCCCTGCCTTGGGCATGCTGTTCTGTTTTATTTACAAGCAACAACGGTTTGGATCCGCCATCTGTTCTCCTAACAATTCAATCATTCCCGAGTCCCGACTGAACGCTTCTAGAGAAGAGGTTCGCTAACTGCATTATTACAAAACACGTCTGAATTCAGCGTGAACGCCGGCGCCGACACGTTCACCGGGCAGCACGACGGCAACAACACCACACACACCACCCGCTAAATAATCTGAAATTGAGGAATGAGATTTCCGTGAGGTGTCAGACCCATTAGTCTTCATCTCTCTCTCTGGCTCTGTGGTCACCGTGGAGACGGTGATGGAGCGATGTGTCATGCACCAGATACCGCCGGTGAGACGCCATCCTTCCCCCCTCAGCCGTCCTCTCTCGGAGGCTGTCGCTGTGCGGTGACGGACGACGCTGTCACGGCTAAGTGGGATTCATAATGCCTGTAGGCCTGAGTCTGTAGACACAACACACCTCCGCCCAGACCTAGGCTCCGCCCAGACCTCCACCCAGACCTCCACGCAGACCCCCACCAGACCTCCACCAGACCTCCACCCAGACCTCCACGCAGACCTCCACCCAGACCTCCACCCAGACCTACCACGCAGACCTCCACCCAGACCTCCACCCAGACCTCCACGCAGACCTCCACCCAGACCTCCACGCAGACCTCCACCCAGACCTCCACGCAGACCTCCACGCAGGACCTCCACCCAGACTCCACGCAGACCTCCACCCAGACCTCACGCAGACCTCCACCCAGACCTCCACCCAGACCTCCACGCAGACCTCCACGCAGACCTCCACGCGACCTCCACCCAGACCTCCACCCAGACCTCCACGCAGACCTCCACGCAGACCTCCACCCAGACCTCCACCCAGACCTCCACACAGACCTCCACCCAGACCTCCACGCAGACCTCCACCCAGACCTCCACGCAGGACCTCCACACAGACCTCCACGCAGACCTCCACGCAGACCTCCACCCAGACCTCCACGCAGACCTCCACCCAGACCTCCACCCAGACCACCCAGACCTCCACCCAGACCTCCAAACAGACCTCCACGCAGACCTCCACCCAGACCTCCACGCAGACCTCCACGCAGACCTCCACCCAGACCTCCACCTAGAGACCTCCACGCAGACCTCCACCCAGACCCTCCACGCAGACCTCCACCCAGACCTCCACGCAGACCTCCACCCAGACCTCCACGCAGACCTCCACCCAGACCTCCACGCAGACCTCCACCCAGACCTCCACGCAGACCTCCACCCAGACCTCCACGCAGACCTCCACCCAGACCTCCACGCAGACCATCACCAACAAGACCTCTCCTGGTCTCCTGGCTTTCTAACCACCCTGCCTTGTAGGGGCTGGTCTCCTGGTGGTCGGGTGTTCGAATCCGAATCGGTTGGGGGTCACAAACATGGGAGGAGGTCCACCGGTCTACGACGGTGGTTTGTTGCTGAGCAGGACGCCCTGATCCTGTTCTTTGTGGCTCACTGAGCAGCGGCTGCAACCGGGCGTCACAGAATCAGGCTGCAGGCGCGTGAGGAACGCACACTTTAACAAGGAGGAAGGACTCCCCTTTAATTAATCCATCGCTGAGCCACCACTAATCACCCATCTGAGCAGGGGGTGTGGGGGGGGGAGCGGAGAGGAGCAGGCACTGGGACAGCCCCCCCCCCCCCCCCATACCCCCATCCCCTCCCAGTTCCAGCTACTTGTTGCTACCCACATAGCGGGGCGTGAGACACTGACCGAGAGTGCAAGAGAGAGAGAGAAGAAAGTGGAATACACCAGAGAGAGAGTGATAGACAGAGAGGGAGGGAGGGAGAGTGGTGAGAGAGAAGGGGGAGACAGAGGGAGAGAGAGAGAGAGAGAGAGAGAGAGACGGGGTGGTGGTGGGCGCGAGAGAGTGAAGCAGGTGGAATAGAGCGAGAGAAAAGGGGTCAAGTCTCTCTGTCACAGATAAGTGGAGTTGTTGTCATTACTGTGTGTGTGTGTGTGTGTGTGTGTGTGTGTGTGTGTGTGTGTGTGTGTGTTGTGTGTGTGTGTGTGTGTGTGTGAATTACAACACTATAACCTGTGCTACCTGTGCTTGTATAATAAACCCCCAAGTCCGCTACAGATATTCGTTTTTTAAATGTAAAGTATTGTTGGTGACATAGGTGAATCACAGAGTCACAGTTGAATCCGCCTTACGCACGGCTTCAGTTGAGCCAGGAAGTGATGACGTAGCCACACAGACGGGTTTATTAGTGTTGCAACGCCACATTCCCACGCCTTTCTGGACACACCACACACACACACACACACACACACACACACACACACACGCACACACACACGCACACGCACACGCACACGCACACGCACACGCACACGCGCACACGCACAAACCACACCCTTTACACCCATGCGAAAACCATGAAATATATAGTAACAATGTTGTATCGCAAATGTCATTGGGCAGAAAGCAGTGCATCAATTCAATATTAGCGACGTAATCAACAAACAACGCCAAGAGTTACAGGTGCACGTCAGCTGTACTTCTGCTGTCACAATTAACCAAAGTTGGACGCCGCGTTTTTTGCACAACCGAGTTGCTAGGCAGTTTGACATGAACCTGCAACATTAGGTTGTAATGTTGTTGCATAATGGAAAAAAAAAACATGCACTATTTTTCTTTGTGTTGTTGTGTGCATTGATATTTTACACTTGTCTTGAGTGTGTGAGTGTGTGTGAGTGAGTTCAGACAGGCGCCGTTTCGCCCGCCTGCACACGGCAACACCACAAGGTGCGTGTCAGACACCAACGCTATGCCGCCTGACGCGCGCGCGCGCGTGTGTGTGTGTGTGTGTGTGTGTGTGTGTGTGTGTGTGTGTGTGTGTGTGTGTGTGTGTGTGTGTGTGTGTGTGTGTGTGTCCGCGCGCGTGTGTGTCCGCGTGTGTGTGTGTGTGTGTGTGTGTGTGTGTGTGTGTGTGTGTGTCCGCGCGCGTGTGTGTCCGCGTGTGTGTGTGTGTGTGTGTGTGTGTGTGTGTGTGTGTGTGTGTGTGTGTGTGTGTGTGTGTGTGTGCGTGTGTGTGTGCGTGCGTGTGTGTGTGTGTGTCGCTCGCCTTCCTCTCCCCCCCCCCCCCCCCCCCCCCACTACCTGGATTGCCGCAGTCCGCGCACGCATCGTTGCCAGGTCTCGCCAGCACGTCTTGCAGGAGCCGGTTGCTCCCCTCCGGTTCCGTGGTGGTCATGTTTCACTGAATGGGAGTCCGCCTCGGCCGCTCGGTGGACGGGTTGAAGAAGGACATCCAGCGGCGGCAGCAGCAGCAGCAGCAGCAGCAGCAGCAGCCTGCAGGTTCCTGGTCGGCTGTCCTCCTCGGTGTCAAACATGCACACAATGCCGCCGGTGTCACTGGGCAGAGCCGGAGAAACACCCTTTTCTCTGTGTCCTCCTCCTCCTCCTCCCTCCCTCCCTCCCTCCGCTCTCTGCTGGTCGCTCGATGACGAAGTCCCGCTTACCGCATCTGACTCCTGAGCGCTCCTGAGCTCTCGCCTCGCTTCCTCTTTCCTTCTGCTGTAAAAGTTCGCCCTGTAGTGGTGGTTTCACTAAAGTGCACTTATTGCTCTCACACACACACACGCGCGCGCGCGCACACACACGCACGCACGCGCACGCACGCACGCAAACTCACCCGCACACGCACACACACGCATACATAGACACACGCACATTCACGCACTCGTTCAGTGAAGCCGTAAGCGGCTGGCTTTCTTTATAACACGGAAATAAGTTTTATTTGGACTTTTTTTTCATATTTTACAGAACATTAATTCACGGAATCGCAACGTGATTATGTATTTCATAATTAGAACCGAGAAATAGATGGTACCGAGTAGCCAATAGGAGCCGAGCAGCTTGAACGCGTCATCTCCCAGCGACGGCTCTTCACCCTTCTGGTCCCTCTGTGGTTGTTGTGCGCAACATTCGCTCTTCGTTGATTTCTGCTTAGTTTAAAATGTCCACTGCTATGAACTTCTCCTCCAAGGCCTTCAAGCCCCGGGCTCCTGATAAGGGCTCGTTCCCTCTGGACCACTTCGGTGAGGACTCGCAGTGGACTCATTAACCTTCAGAATCACACCTTATGTCATCATGTGGACGGGAGTGCTGACAGCAGCTCTGTGTGTGTGATCTGGTCTCCTCCTCTTCTTCAGTAACACTCTGATCCCTTTTTTCAGGAGAATGTAAGGGATTCAAAGACACGTTCATGAAGTGCCTGAGAGACAACAGTTTTGACAACTCCCTTTGTCGCCTGCAGTCCAAAGACTACCTGCAATGTCGGATGGACAAGTGAGTAGCAGCGAGCCCCGGTGACTGTAGCCCTGATGCGGACAGACACAAGCTTCAGAATGACGTCTTCCTACTCTGTTTTGCAGCCAGCTGATGGCTAAGGAACCTCTGGAGAAACTGGGCTTTGCGGACCTGAAGGAAACCTCAACCAGCCAGGAGGACGCCAAAGAATAACTTTACACCCAACAGCTGGACGAGTCAGTCCGACGGACTGAACACGACTGGTCGATTTTCTGACCAAACACCAACTCGGCTGGAACACTGGAAAATATATTTGACAAGTTTTGTGATAGTGTTCTAACCATGATCTAATTGAGAGGAGAAAAGGTAATGCAATGCAGATGGCATGTTAATATAATTATTTGAAAGTGTAAATAATATGAACCTGTTTTAAGGTGTCAATAAATAATTTTTTATATTAAGTTCCACGTTCATTTTTACTGGATTTTCTTTATGTAATTCTGTGATGCTTATCGTTACTGGAGCTTGAACAACTCTTTACCAAGGTACAAAATTAAGATATTTTGGTGCCGTTAATCAGCACCGTATTGAAAGAACGTGACTGATTTCACAATTCATTTATTTCCAAAAACGACGGGTGGATTTTATCTGCAGCTGTACTGAAAGGAAAGACTATAACAATGACTTAATCATCTAAAGTCCTCCCTGAAAATGACATTTGCTCCACAGATATTGATGGCACATTTTTTATGATCAACAAGCAGAAATAATGTAGACACAGAAAATACACTTTCCGGCTCAATTTTAATCGGACACGTATCAAAAAAAAAACAACACCACACAAGCCTTCCGGACATCATGAGGACGACCGGAACAAATAAAAAGGACACATCGAATCCTGGAAAAACATAAAACCTTAACTCCAAAACACCTTGGGGGTCGTCACCAGTCGGAGCCAGAGCCAGTATCAAAAGAGAGGGGGGGGAGAGAGGGGAGGGAGGAGGGGGGGGGAAGAGGAGGGGGGGGAGAGGAGGACACTCTACTGGGAGGACCCGAGACTGGAGCACCTCGTCCTGCTAGGAACCGCTCCGTCCGGAGGTCACTGGTTCACTGAGCGGTCGTTCACTGAGCGGTCCGTTCACTGAGCGGTCGTTCACTGAGCGGTCGGCTCACTGAGCGGTCGTTCACTGAGCGGTCGTTCACTGAGCGGTCGGCTCACTGAGCGGTCGGCTCACTGAGCGGTCGTTCACTGAGCGGTCGGCTCACTGAGCGGTCGTTCACTGAGCGGTCGGCTCACTGAGCGGTCGTTCACTGAGCGGTCGGCTCACTGAGCGGTCGGCTCACTGAGCGGTCGTTCACTGAGCGGTCGGCTCACTGAGCGGTCGTTCACTGAGCGGTCGGCTCACTGAGCGGTCGTTCACTGAGCGGTCGGCTCACTGAGCGGTCGGCTCACTGAGCGGTCGTTCACTGAGCGGTCCTCCTCCAAGCACAAACTGATTTAAAAATGACTGGGAGACCACGACGGAACTCTTCAGAGGGGAGGGAGGGGGGGGGGGGGGGGAGAGGGGGGGCCTAGCGGGAGGAGTTGGAGCTGGAGCGGGAGCGGTGGCGCCGGCGCCCAGGAGAGCGGGAGCGGGAGCGGCGCCGCACGGGGGAGCGTCTCCGTGGAGACCGGGACCTGGAGGGGGGGGGGGGGGGGGGGAGTCAGAACAGAGACCAAACAGAACCACCACCAGCAGACCCTCAAGGACTCATCACTATTTAACAGCTAACGAAGACTAGTCCTTAACTAGTCCTCAACTAGTCCTCTGCTGGTCCACAACTAGTCATCTGCTAGTCTAGTCCTCAACTAGTCCTTAACTAGTCCTCTGCTAGTCTAGTCCGCAACTAGTCCACTGCTAGTCTAGTCCTCAACTAGTCCACTGCTAGTCTAGTCCTTAACTAGTCCTCTGCTAGTCTAGTCCTCAACTAGTCCTCTGCTAGTCTAGTCCTCAACTAGTCCTCTGCTAGTCTAGTCCTCAACTAGTCCTCTGCTAGTCTAGTCCTTAACTAGTCCTCTGCTAGTCTAGTCCTTAACTAGTCCTCTGCTAGTCTAGTCCTCAACTAGTCCTCTGCTAGTCTAGTCCTTAACTAGTCCTCTGCTAGTCTAGTCCTTAACTAGTCCTCTGCTAGTCCTCTGCTAGTCTAGTCCTCAACTAGTCCTCAACTAGTCCTCTGCTAGTCTAGTCCTTAACTAGTCCTCTGCTAGTCTAGTCCTTAACTAGTCCTCTGCTAGTCTAGTCCTTAACTAGTCCTCTGCTAGTCTGGTCCTTAACTAGTCCTCTGCTAGTCTAGTCCTTAACTAGTCCTCTAGTCCCTGAATATGAATCCATGACTGGATGAGTGACAGCTGTGGATGAGTGACAGGTGGGCGGGTGCGGTGTGAACAGCGGACTGACCTCCTCCTCATGCGGGGGGGGCTGCGGCGCCACATGGGGGGGGGCGGGGGCATCCGGCGGGGCGGGGTCATGCGGCGGGGGGGCGGCCGCACCCTCTGGGTCAGCACGGCAGTGGCCGTGATCTCCTGTCCGTCAATCTGACCTGAAACCACAAGGAGGAGGAGGAGGGTGAAGGGTGAGGCGTCTCTGGGGGGGGGGGGGGGGACGGGACCTTGCAACCTTCTGGTTACCAGTCGACCTGCTCTAACTCCTGAGCTACGCTGATCCCCGGTTGGTGAGTTTCTGACAGCTCCCCCCCCCCCCCTGAGATACACCCCCTCCTCACTCTGGTGAAGGAGAGGGAACAGCCTGCAAGCATCAGCAGCCAGCGTACGCTTAACCGATACCACCCATCACCTGCAGTCCCTCTACCGCCGTAAACTGGACATGCAGCGAGGACATCGACCAGGGACTGACGGCTGCGTTCCTGTTGGGGTCTTTTTTTGTGTCAAATAAAATCTTCATTTAATAACTTGAGGGTTTTAAAAGCCACGCCTAACCCTTTTACAAAGGGTGAATTAAACTACATTACCCATCATCCCCCCCATGGCCCACGCTGGTGTCCAGTGACCCACCTCCGTTCATGTGCTTCAGGGCCTTCTCCGCCTCGTCGGAGCTCTCAAACTCCACGTAGGCGTAGCCTTTGGACAGGTGGGGGTACAGGCGGTTCATGGGCATCTCCACCATCTTGATCTTGCCGTAGGTGGAGAAGATCTCCTGGATGTGCTCCTGGGGGAGAACGGTTGTCAGGGCGGTGGATAAGGCATCGGGCAGAGGGTTTTAAACTAACCCTAGCCTACATGGACTGAGAGACTAAATGCGTATTAGTCCCCCATTTAATAATGTATTTCCACCAAAATGTTTCCTTTTAAGTTTATTTGTAGGTCTACATTCCAATGCGTGCTATGATACGTCATACCGAATTGGACCTTAAAGAGATCAACTGTGCTCAAAGTGTCTCTGAGGTACGTGTGTGTGAGTGAGTAGGTGCGTGTGTGAGTGAGTGTAGGTCAGTAGTTACTAGGAGTGTAACGATACACTAAAGTCACGATTCGGTACGTACCTCGGTTTTTAAGTCACGGTTCGGTACAGCAGTTTTTATTATTTTATTTTTATTAAACAATTTGATTTATGAAATTGTATAAAACAAATGCCTTACACACATGAAAAGACATCAAATACAAGTGAGGATAAAAACACAATAAAGTCCAGGACTTATTTCCATTGTGGTCCTCAACACAAAACATCAGGACGAGACACTCAGAGTGTCAGAGTGTGTGATCATCTTTTTAAAAAAAAGTATTTTTTTCGTACGTAATGAAATGAACGTGTGAACGTATGGCTCCACCCCTAGTAGGTCCATGTGTGTAGGGGGCGTACCTTAATGACGTTCCTGGTGAGCCTAGTAGGGCCGTGTGTGTGTGTGTGTAGGGGGCGTACCTTAATGACGTTCCTGGTGAGCCTAGTAGGGCCGTGTGTGTGTGTGTGTGTAGGGGGCGTACCTTAATGACGTTCCTGGTGAGCCTAGTAGGGCCGTGTGTGTGTGTGTGTAGGGGGCGTACCTTAATGACGTTCCTGGTGAGCCTAGTAGGGCCGTGTGTGTGTGTGTGTGTAGGGGGCGTACCTTAATGACGTTCCTGGTGAGCCGGCCCAGGTACACCTTGGTGGGCTTGGGGGTGGGGCTGCGGCGGCGTCTTTCCCGGTCGCGGTCCCGGTCGTCCTTCTTCACGGACTTGGATCTGAGGGAGACACGGCGTTGGTTCAGGGAGGCTTCCGACCCACGCGTCACAGAGGTGGTGACGTGAGACACACCTCTGTGTGTATCTGTCTGTATATAAACTGCTTGGCCAAAATACATGAACGTAAAATAAAATGTGTAAAGAGGTTGTAAAAAAAACGACTAGAGAGCGATTTGGTCTGGGGGGGGGGGGCCAAGCAGGCCACCAAGAGAGAGATGTGATCCGATTGGCCCGTCATCACAACGGGCGGACCAACGGGCAGGTGACGTGACTCACTTGGAGCGAGAGCGGCGTCTGTTGTCATGGCGACGGCGGCTGGGGCTGGGAGAGGAGGAAGAAGAGGAGGAGGAGCGGGAGCTGGAAGAGCCGGAGCGGCTGGAGCCCGAGGAGCTGGAGCCGCTGGAAGAGCCGGAGCTGGACCCGGAGCTGGAGCTGGAGCTGCAGCAGAGCCGGGGGGGGGGGGGGGGTTAACGGCTCCAGCCCAGTTCAACACCTTTCAGTTCAATTCAAAAACCATTCTGCTTCCCTATTTTAGTGGGAGGGGCCGCGAGCCCCCCAGTACTGCATCTGGACGCCAGTAAACGTTGACTGAGGAGTCAGCGAACACTAATGATTGGCTGACGGTTGTGATTGGATGCGTGGTGCAGGTTTCTACGGGTTGATAATTGATAAGATAAGGTGAGAAGTGAGAGCTAAACCAACTAGTCTAATTTGTTGACCATGATGCTACAAGTTTGCACGGAGTCCTTTGCAAATATGCAGACATATTGCACGTAGGCCTGGACAATAAAACAATAAATGATCGTATCGTGATAAGACTTTTGATCAATATCAATATAAAACATGTTCAATATTTATCGATAAGAGACTGGACCACCGAATCTAGCAGCTGGGTTTGTTACACAAACACGGTTCCATACTTCTTTACAATATCTGAGTGTTTTTCATTGTTGTATCGACATTGGAGTATTTATCAATGAAGAACAGTGGAAGGTCGTATTAAGTGTTAAACACAAGTGTTTACATCCAGCATGGTAACTCCTAGTCTTTTTAGGTCATTAAAATGATCAACAGTGATCGATATCGATCAATACGATCAAGTTACATCATGATACGACTTTCAGCCGTATCGCCCGGGCCTACTTGCACGTGAAGATCTTCATACAATAACAGGTAAGACCCTAAACCCAGTGGGGGGTGGGGGGGGGGGCTGTGGGTCCCTGGGTCTCACCTGCTGCTCCCGGTGGAAGCGCTGCGGTGCTTGCGGTTCTTGTCGCGGCCGCGGTCCTTGTCCGCGCCGTCCTTGGTGGCCCCGGACTTCTCCTTGCCGCTGCGCTCCTTGGTCTTGTCGTCCTCCTTCCTCTTGGTCGGTGAAGGCGCCCTGAGGAGGTGGTGGGAGAGAGAGGGTGAGAGAGAGAGGGGGGGAGAGAGAGAGAGAGGAGAGGTAAACACGTCAGCCCACTGATTAAGGTCATCTTTGTTTTGACCGTTGCATGCACACGTTGATTCAATGTCAAAAGCATTTGCATGCGAAGCGCCATGACATCGTCTGTTTAAACTGTGGTTCGAATTGAAAAAGGGGTTTATATGCCATATTATGAAATACATATACATACATACAAGTCATATGTTACATACAGCTCGGCTTTGGGAGTACAAATCCCGGCTTCACAGTTAAACCAGTATCGATGACTAAATCGATCTCCAGTGCTGCCAGTAAACAGTAAACAGTAGGTTCACCCATCCCCGCACACAAGGACAGCATCTTGTAGCTTCTTATCCTAGCGAAGTACCACTCTGAAGTACTACTACTCTGCAGTACTACTCTGCAATACTACTACTCTGCAGTACTACTCTGCAATACTACTACTCTGCAGTACTACTCTGCAATACTACTACTCTGCAGTACTACTACTCTGCAGTACTACTACTCTGCAGTACTACTACTCTGCAGTACTACTCTGCAGTACCAGAGCGAACAACAGACGGGCTGATCACAAACAGTGGACGGATCAATAGTGGAACTTTACGCGCGTTCACGCGAAATCAACAGCAGGTCGACGGCGGCTAACAGCTAATGCTGCTAGCAGCATTAGCTGTTAGCGGCTAGCGGTTAGCGGCTAGCAGCATTAGCACTAGCCGAACGCGGGCTGAACGCTGTCGGTTTTATGAATTAAAGTAGAAGAAGCGCCACCGCTACAGGACGCGGTTTGAACTACGACCCTCACGTGGAACGACTCTAACCCGCAGCGCGCCGCTTAACGCGGACTAAACGGCGATTTATCGCGAAAAAAAAAACAACAGCGACAATTATCCGACGACTCTGCACTTACATGTTTGCTCCTCTGATCCGCGCCACTGGTCGCAGGAATATGACGTCGCGAGAGACCGGATGTGAGCCTCGACAGTGACGTCGACCTTCGGTGCCGCAGTGAACCCGGTCCGGGGGTCCCGTCAGCGGCACGTCCTTATTATCCCGGCACCGGGAACAGGTGAACCCGCCCGGCCGCCCTGTATTCACTCATTCATAAGTGGTAACCTAACCGCACTCTTGATGAATCACTGCAACATCAGTTCGCATGCGGTGCAATCATTTGATTTGATTCTTAGTTCATTTTGTCCCACCTAGTGTTGTCTGATAATATATATTTTTTCAAATGGTTCCAGATGTTGACCAAAGACAATAAGGCGAGTTCGGGGAGCCTCTGGACCCTGGCTCTGATGGTGTGCTCCGCTGCCATCGGTGGCACCTTCCAGTACGGCTACAACATCTCCGTCATCAACGCCCCCACCGACCACATCCGCCGCTTCATCAACGACACGCACCGGGAGCGCTGGGGCGCGCCGCCGGGCGCCGCGCAGGTCACGCTGGCGTGGACCTCCGTCGTCTCGGCGTTCCCGCTGGGCGGCCTGGCCGGCGCCCTCCTGGCCGGGCCGATGGCGTCGCGCTTCGGCAGGAAGCGCTCGCTGCTCCTGAACAACGGCTTCCTGTTCGCCGGCGCCGCGCTGGTCCTGGCCAGCCGCCGGGCGCGGTCCTTCGAGGCGGTCGCCGCCGGCCGCCTGCTGGCCGGCGTCAACGCCGGCGTGGGCATGAACGTCCAGCCCATGTACTTCGGCGAGAGCGCGCCGCGGCGGCTGCGGGGCGCCGTGGCCCTCTCCTCGGCCGTGTTCACGGCGCTGGGGATCGTCCTGGGCCAGGCGGCGGGCCTCGGGGAGCTGCTGGGCGGCGCCGCCCTCTGGCCCTACCTGCTGGCCAGCAACGCCGCCCCGGGGCTGCTGCAGCTGCTCAGCCTGCCCTGGTTCCCCGAGAGCCCCCGCTACCTGCTCCTGGACCGCGGGGACCGGGAGGCCTGCGTCCGGGCGCTGGCCCGCCTCCGCGGGGGCGTGGCTCCGCCGGAGGAGCTGGAGGAGATGCTGGAGGAGATGCGGGAGATGCAGCGGCGGGGGCGGGGGCTGGGGGGGGACTCGGGGGGGAGGGGCCCCGTGTCCCCCCGGGCTCTGCTGAGGGACGGCGCCCTGAGGCCCCAGCTCCGCGCGGTGGTGGCCGCCAGCAGCGCCATGATGCTGTGCGGCAACGACGCCATCTACTTCTACGCCTCGTCCATCCTCCGGCAGGCGGGCGTGCCGGCGGCCCGGCTGCAGTACGCCTGCGTGGGCACGGGGCTGTCGGAGCTGGCGGCGGCGCTGGCGTCCAACCTGCTGATCGAGCGCGCGGGCCGGCGCCGGCTGCTGCTGGGCGGCTACGCCCTGATGGCGTGCTGGGCGGCGGTCCTCACCCTGGCCCTGGTGCTGCAGCGCCGGGGCGTGGCGGGGATGCCCCAGCTCGGAGCGGCCTGCGTCTTCGCCTACATCCTGAGCTTCGGCGCGGGGCCGGCCGGCGTGACGGGCATCCTGCCGGCGGAGGTCTTCGACCAGGCGTCGCGGCCCGCGGCCTACGCGTTGGCCGGCGCTCTGATGTGGATCAACCTGCTGCTGGTGGGCGTGGCGTTCCCCTTCGTCGTCGCCGGCCTCGGGCCCTTCTGCTTCCTGCCCTTCGGCGCCGTGTGCGTGGCGGCCGCACTCTTCCTGGGGCGGGTCTTACCGGAGACCAAGGGCCGGACCCTGGCCCAGATCACAGCCGAGTTCGATAAGCAACGCGCCGGGGGCGGGAAGGGGAACGTGGAGTCCGGGGTGGACCGCCCCCTCTCCCCCCCGGAGCCCCTCTCCCCCCCGGAGCCCCTCTCCCCCCTGGAGCCCCTCTCCCCCCCGGAGCCCCTCTCCCCCCTGGAGCCCCTCTCCCCCCTGAAGGCCCTCTCCCCCCTGGAGCCCCTCTCCGCCCTGAAGGCCCTCTCCCCCCAGGAGCCCCTCTCCCCCCTGGAGCCCCTCTCCGCCCTGAAGGACCTCTCCCCCCTGAAGGCCCTCTCCCCCCCGGAGCCCCTCTCCCCTCTGGAGCCCCTCTCCGCCCTGAAGGCCCTCTCCCCCCTCTCCCCCCTGGAGCCCCTCTCCCCCCCGGAGCCCCTCTCCCCCCTGAAGGCCCTCTCCCCTCTGGAGCCCCTCTCCGCCCTGAAGGCCCTCTCCCCCCTGGAGCCCCTCTCCCCCCTGGAGCCCCTCTCCCCTCTGGAGCCCCTCTCCGCCCTGAAGGCCCTCTCCCCCCCGGAGCCCCTCTCCCCCCTGGAGCCCCTCTCCCCCCTCTCCCCCCTCTCCCCCCTGGAGGTCAAGCCCGGGCCTGGGGGCGATGAAGACCTTCTGGCCAGCAACCAGCGGGGATGAAGCTGTACGGTCTGAATGTGATTTGGTGCCTCTGCGTTGTCTTTCAGTCACTGATTCCTCTTGTAATCTCTATCTCTAATCGCTGGAAATAGTGCAGCTGTAAACATCTCATTTCAATCTTCATTCACGTAAAACACATTTTCATCTAACTCTAAGTGTCCTTATGAACCAGGTTGACGGTGTAGCTGTGCACAGCGTGTTTATGGTAATGAAGTGCAGTTTATCCGTAACGTGTTGACTAGGTTAAGGATGCGGTCAGCGGCTCAGGAGGTAGAGCGGGTCGCCTTGTAACCCGTAGGTTACTAGTTCGATCCCCGGCTCCTCCTCCTCCTAGCTGAGTGTGGAGGTGTCCCCTGAGCGAGACGCCCTCACCCTGACTGCTCCTGACCCGCTGGCTGTCGCCCTGCGTGGTCGACTCCGCCGTCGGTGTGTGAATGTGTGCATGAAGTAAATGTAGGTCATCCCATTCTCCACACATCCCCTCACTCATCATGAGTGCTGTGGTATTGTTGTTATTGGTATTGATCTGTGGCTCTGTGGGACTCAAAGGGAATGTTGTGCCACAACGCTGCACTTCGGTCTTTCAAGGGATCTTCTGAAGGCTACGATGTTGTTGTAATGTAAATGATTTATATTTATATTAGTATGAGTCCTGCTGCCAGGGACTATTTTTGCCATTGTGTCATCTCACCTCATGCACTGACGAGTGAGCTGCTTTGTCTCACCTTACGCACTGAAGAGTGAGTTGCTGGTGTCTCACCTTACGCACTGAAGAGTGAGTTGCTGGTGTCTCACCTTACGCACTGAAGAGTGAGTTGCTGGTGTCTCACCTTATGCACTGAAGAGTGAGCTGCTGTTGCATCTCACTCTACACACTGAAGAGTGCTGCGACTGGACTTGAACTTTCAAATCATCATGTTCTGTTTTCTGTTTGACTGTCATAATGTTTTTATCGTCTATTCACTTGATGTTCTATACCAAAGTATCACCTCCGTCCTCCACAGATAGTCTGCGTTAGTCATGTGACATTGTTGGGATCCTCAAGTTGTGTTCAGTGCATGTAGCAGATCACAGAGCGCAAGCTATCATGATGGAGAACCCATCTCCACCGTGGAAACCAAAACAATCAAAGCTTGTTGAAATGAGTTGCGCTACTTGTACAAGCATTTATGCACCTACCTCAGATATATATGCATGAAAATATTTTATAATTAGAATGTTTATTTTAGCATATACTATATGGATCTAAATGTAATTTTACCCCACCTTGTTCTGGGGTAACAAAAATTTGGTTACCCCAGAACAAGGTGGGGTAAAATTACATTTAGATCCATATAGTATATGCAAAATTAGTAGTAGTATATGCTACTCATAATGGAGACTTCTATAACTCTACAGCAGATGTCGCTGTTGGCCTACTTTTGGTTTATTTTCCGATGAAAGGAGGAAGACGCCAGCTTTGTGAAACTTAACGAGAAATGGAGGCTAAAGCTAAGCTAAGCTTTCCATTTTCTTTAATCGCCTGTGTATTTAATTGATTTGGAGCTGGTCTTTTGGGATAAGCATACGCGCCTATTTATTTTACGATTATTTACACGTATTTATTGACGTAGTTGTATTTTTATTTATTTATTATAATCAGTGGTCACGTAGGCCAGTCTATGAAAGTGAAGGTTATTCATTCAGTCATTATGTCATGCACATTTCATTGATTCTGGGTTATAAGGTACACAAATGAAAGTATCGCTACATCAAATGTTAATGAAAGTCAAATGTTATACTTTGATCGTGTACTGTAAAGGTCAAATGGACGCCATAAAGGTCACAGACACAAAGCCGTCCTTTCTTTGCTGGTGACAATGGAGGCTGAACGACATCTACCCTCATCTTATCGACTCCTTTACCCTCAATAAAACCGCTATCTGCAGCGTTGGGAGATGAGCAAAGGAAAACGTATACGCTGAGGCAAACGTCACATGTTGGCGTGTGTTACAGCCCGTTATTAAAGGGTGATTGGCCGTCACAAGCCGCTTCGGTAATCTGCCTCTTCTGACATCACAAGTGGGCGTGTCCACCTAGACGTGTGACGGACAAGATGAGCGACGCTTGCCTCAGGCCACTGGGGTAAGGCCGGTGGACTGATCTATCCGGCGCCCATCTAGGTGGACACACGCCCGCCTGTGATGTCAGAAGCGGCACATTTTCAAAAACGGCTTGAGACGGCTAAATCGCGCTCACACCTGGTGGTGTAACAGGTCTCCTTTAACACCAGGACCCCCTCGGCCGCCCGCCAATAACAGAGGAGCGCCGGAGGAGGTGCGAGAGGTGGGCTCATTATAGCAACACTCGCCGAAGGAGACGGTGGAGCCAGAGCCTCCGGGGGGAGTGAGCGGTGGGCTCTTCTTGAGTGGGAGGGAGACCGTGAAACGGAGGAACTCATCAGCGTTGTGCAAGTTCACACTTCACATGAACTAGTTAAAAGTTCAGTTCGTACAGAAGAAAATGAATGAATTCACGTTCATGGTTCACCAGTTGAGTTTTGAACTAGTTCATGTTCAGTTCATTAACTGTTAGAAACCGAAGAAAAACTGTTGGAGTGAGTATTCTGTGCTTATCTTTTAAATGAATCCTCTCCATTACCTGCTGCCCATCACTAGAATCTCAGATTGTTGTGGATATTATTTGTACACCTGTTTCATTCATCACAACTAAGGCAGTAACTCGATTTAATAAACACGTCATCTGGACCTAAGCATCAATTCAGAATGTCACAAAATCTGAATTAGTTCAAGTTCAAGTTCTTTAGTTAAAAATATGTTATGTTCAGTTCAAAGTTCATAGAAAAATTAACTTGTTCAATGATCTAGTTCTTTTGAACTAGTTCATGCACAACAACTGGAACTCATGAGCAGCACAAGAGCTGTGGAAAGGGAAAATAATTGCTGACCCAAGCCATCGTGCATTGGTGACGAATTTGTACGTTAAAAAGGGATCGTATAATTAGTACAATAATTTATTGTTCTTAGAACATCTTCTTCAAACATCTTCGGCTCAATGACTCTGGAAGGCATAGTGAAACAGGCATAAGGCATAGTGAAACATCGACCGTGTGATTTCCAGCCTTGAACTCATCCTGTCCTTACAAACAGCTGGTCTGTGTTTCCTCCCAAGTCTCTCCGTGTTGATTGGTCTGTCGGAAGATTGTAAAGAGATTCTTTCTTTTTTTGGGAGTTTCACAGCAGAACATGCTTTCATTCCTGCCTCAGTCCCCGACCCACTGGAAGCTGAATTCCTCCTCGCTCAATTCAAATCAGCAACGTTTTCTGCGACAGGTTTTCCATTTCATGTTCCCACCGTCGCCCCACCATATCCCCCAATTAAGTCATTGGATGTGAGAGGCAATCCTTCTCAGTGGCAGAGGAATGAGGAGGGATGGCGCAGAGAGGAAGGGGACGTTTTTTCGGACAAAATCTTCCTCTCTTCATGCCCTTTTATAGATCTTCCTCATCGGCAGCAGATGAGTGCGCCTCATCACGCCTTCATTCATACAGGATCCTTCAGGACCGGCTCCCAGGGAGAGTGCTGGCATGGGGTGGTGGTTTGGTTTGGGTTACCAGTCTGGGGGGGGGGGCGGGGGGGGGTTTCTCTGGCAACCAGAAGTGACCCGTGAAAACATTGCGTGGAGGTTCAGATGGTAATTTTGTGCGCCACTCATCGCTGTTGCCGGGCACCTGCATGAATTAGAGCGAGGCAAAGTGGTAGCAGCAAACGCACACGGGCACACACGCACGCACACGCACACACACAGGCACACACGCACGCACACGCACACACACAGGCACTCACACAGGCACACACACAGGCACGGGCACACACGCACACACACACTCACACAGGCACACGCACACACACAGGCACACACACGCACACACACAGGCACACACACACACACAGGCACACGCACTCACACAGGCACACACACACACACACACACAGGCACACACACAGGCACACGCACACACACATACAGGCACACACACACACACACAGGCACACGCAGACACACAGGCACACACACACACACACAGGCACACACACACACACACACACAGGCACACACACAGGCACACACACACACAGGCACACACACACAGGCACACGCACACGCACAGGCACAGACAACCAGTGGATGTACCGAGCCCCTCTGTGTTCGTCTCACCGGCCTGTTCAGAGCCCCTCTGTGTTCGGCTCACCGGCCTGTTCAGAGCCCCTCTGTGTTCGGCTCACCGGCCTGTTCAGAGCCCCTCTGTGTTCGGCTCACCGGCCTGTTCAGAGCCCCTCTGTGTTCGGCTCACCGGCCTGTTCAGAGCCCCTCTGTGTTCGGCTCACCGGCCTGTTTAGAGCCCCTCTGTGTTCGTCTCACTGGCCTGTTCAGAGTCGAGGAGGCCTTCATTCAAACGGTCAGAATCACAGGTAAGAACTACAGCCACAGGAAGGGCCAGGGTAGTGTGTTGGTTAGGGACCCGTCCTCCAGAGGTTCTTGGGTCAAAACCCAATGTTTGCAATGTCTCAACACCTGGTCCGACCTTATTCCATCATGTATTTAACTTGTTTTAACTTGAAATCACTACGGATGAAATCTCTACAAAGTGACCGAATCGTCAATCGTAGAAAGAGCTGCAAAAAGGAGACGACAACAGAGGGAAAACAAGGGTGAGAAAAGCGAGTAGAGGAAGAGGAATACGCCCGTCTTACTTTGTTCTACCGTTCTCTGCCAGGGCGGAGAGGTGCGGCGGTGTGCCGAGCAGGCTCCCAGGTCCTAGAGCCTTAGGTCAGCCTGTGCCTCCGCGCTGCGTCTGAGAAGATAGAATAGTGTCATTATCACCGGCGACCTTTCGGGCGAGAGGGGGCAGATCACAGAGCGAGCGCAATCACCGACCGCTGTCTGCCTGAGGAGAGGCGAGAAGACACGGCGCACTCAGTCATCCCGTCGCTAAGTGGGCCCCTCACCAGATGTAGAAACGCAGACACTAATGCACGTCGTATGCACAGAACATGTGATCCGCTTCAAAGCTTACACACGCGTGTCGGCGGAGAATCTAAATTGATCGTGTTCCATCTCGATGACAATAAACACTCGAATGATAATAACCCCACACTTCAAGTCAATATATTCAGTCCATGCTCAAGCGCTTTGTCAGCACTGCTGTAAGTAAGCGTTTGGCACGATCGAATCAAACAAAAGGTTATTTATTTTAGCGACTGTCCAACAGAAACATGGACGTGCACGGGTTTAAAGCGTCTAAACAGACAGAGCACCAGGGCGCTAGACTAAAGGGCGAGTGTGCTCACAGGAAGGCTCTCCGAGCTCATGGTGCTATTTTATTTGTCCACCCGACTCGATCTGCGAGTCGGATTTCCGAGTTACGAACCCGAAGTTGCAAATAGCACGCCCCCCCGAGGTCGTAAAAACGACTCGTCAACTCGTCTGAACTCAGAGGACCCCGAGTTCAGTAACAAAGATGGCTACTCCGAGCATCACATGTAGTAAACATTGTGGTTTTCTACTATTTTAAGCACTTTTGTTTTTGTTGTAACCAAATGAAGAAGTCGTACACACAGCACTGTATACTGTTACCTATAGGCATGTCGTTACAGTCTTATTACGTGTTAAATACCGCCTATTTTGTAGCTTGTGCCGCTGAAATTGGCTAGAGACGCTCCATGTTGCTATGACAACAATGCCGATTCTTGAGCAGAAAGCAGAGCTCCGACTCGTCTTGTTAACGTGTGCCAAATAGAACGAAAAAACCTGGGGTCACTCGTTTTACGAGACGGATGTGACGTCACACCCGAGCTGCAAGTCGCGATTACGAGACAAATAGAAGGCACCATCAGTCATCATGTAGAGCAGGGATGGACAACTTTCACGAAAAAGAGGGCCAACATTTTTCATCACCACCATCAGAGGGCCACATGGCCGCGCACTTCAACTAATCGGATTTGAGAGAAGCTACAAAATAATAATAATAAAAAAAGTAAAAACAAAATCTGTGTAGTTATGTGTCTGGATCAGTGACAGCTGGGGGTTCAATTAGTGGGGGGACGATTCATGGACCGCGGTCTGGGGGTCCTCCTCCAGAACATTTTTAATTTGGTAGATGTGATTTCCTGTATTCTGGTGCATTTTGGGGACGGCCACTACCTACCAATTCATTGAGATTCATAGCCTGTGTATGTGGATTGAACCAACAGACATTCATTTCATGTTTTCCATGCTCAAATGCATTTTCTTACATCTCTGTACTCTTGTTAAATGACAAACACAACAAGTTTGTTTTAAAAGAAACCACAACAGCCACATGAGTGATTAGTATTTTTTTTCAGTGCAGAAGGCTCACGTACGTCATCATTCAATGAGGGCCCAACTGTCCCAAGTGTCCCAACAACTAGCATTATATTCAGTGCAGTTAAGTTTAAATCTTTCATGACTGATGTCGTTTCTAAGCAAACTAGACACATGGGTTTGCCTTTGAATTCTATGAACAGATACTGTGCTTCTCATCTTGACTGAAAGGTACGGTTTTCTTGATAGAGTTTAAATCAAATCAGATAGAGTTTTAAAGATTTTTTTTTTTTTTGTATTTTGATTTTTATTAAATTTACAATCATCTGCGGGCCTCACTGGCCTCACGGGCCGCCAGTTGCCCATCCCTGATGTAGAGTCCATGCGATAGAGATAGTGAGGGAGGGCTCGTCTTCATCTGCTCTGTCTCCGTATCGTCTTATCTCTGGCTGTTGCTGTTCCGTCGTCACGGTCCTAGTATAAGCCTTTGTCCGTCCTACTAAAGCACAAATATTGATTTCTTGGTTTGGACCCAAGATAAAAAAAAAAAAAAAAAGCTATGACTCCATCATCAGATGGAAGCAATCACAAAAGCCGTGGTCGAGCCTGCCAGCCGGCACCTGGGCCCCACCGCCGCGGCGGCAGCGTCACGCCGCCGTACGAGGCGAGAGAGGCGCCGTACGCAGCTGCCTTCATTTGGTCTCAAGGCGCCACAGCGCAGAGCGTCCGCGAGGAGTTTGGTCGTGTGACAGACGAGGGGAGAGGAGCAGGCAAAATGAAACCGCTTCAGGTCGTGAGTCTGAGGTTCAACATATTGTCTCCGTTCCCCCCCCCCCCACATGGATATGGCTTTATCCATGCACGGTTAAACGTGTGTACTTTAAAATAACGTTTTATGAGAGAGAGTGAGAGTGAGAGAGAGAGAGTGGGAGAGAGAGAGAGAGAGAGAGAGAGAGAGAGAGAGAGAGAGAGAGACAGGCAGGGAGCGAGAGAGAGAGAGGCAGAGAGGAGGGGGGGGGGGGGAGAGAGAGGCAGAAAGAAAGAAAGAAAGAGACAGAGAGAGATAAAGAAAGAGAGAGAGAGACAGAGAGATAAAGAAAAAGAGAGAGAGGTTATTATACACAAACATTGATCTGACTCACACTGACGTTGGAGATGACTAGATAAACTCCTTCATCTTCAATGTGAAGACAAACAAAATTAAAAGTAAAGAAATACTAAAAAAAAAAAAAAAAAAAAAGGCGGACAAAAGACTGTCAGAGGTGGAAAATAGGATGGATCAGATAAATGAAGTACAGTATGAAGACAGAAGCAGCGGCCCTTTCCACGGCGCCGGTGGTGTGGCTGCTCCGTAGTTCTCTCTAAATAATACATTCGGTTCTGGGTTTTTTTTTTGGCCTCATGATAGTGACATCACAACACTCTTCACCCAGAGCACTCTATATGATAATGTGATGCCATTTAGAGTTCCTGTGTTAACTATTAACCACGGAGAAAGTACAACTTGAGAAGCAATTAGTCACATTATGGTGACTGAGGGGGAGGAGGAGGAGGAGGAGGAGGAGGCGTTACAGGTCAACACGACGGCAACTCTGGATCACTTTAAGCGCAATTAAGCGTGTCGATATACAGTATGAAAGCAAATCCCAGATGATGTCTTGCATCGTTCGACTATATTTGACATGGTACCAGAATCACTAACCTATGAGGGTCAGTGTCAGGGGCGGACCTACCATTAGGCAAACACAGGCAATTGCCTGGGGCCCCGAGATTTCCAGGGGCCCCCAAACGTCTCATACAAAACTGATTAATAAAGTTTTCTTCGATTTAAAGCAATTATAATTTTTTTAGTCTTAATTTGCGCGCATAAAAATCCATAAAAATGCTTAATCTATCATGATCTTTTGACTGCCCCCCCCCCCCCTCCCTTCTCATGCAATGGACTATTCCATGTTACTGCGCATGTGCAGGCTTGATTCAGGAAGACGGTACCAAAACAAACTAGTTGGCGCGGGTTGAGAAAATGAAGCGGAGTTATACGATATATATATATATATATATATATATATATATATATATATATATATATATATATATACAGTGCAGAACGAGAATGTGGAGGGCCCCAATGATGGGGTTTGCCTTGGGCCCCCAAATGACTAAGTACGCCCCTGGTCAGTGTACTAACGGCCATCAGTGCCGTCATTAAGACCGTCATCTTCATCATCATCTTCCTTGCATAATTCAGGATCATAATTTGAGTCGTGAAACAAATCTTCCAGCCCGAGGAAGGGAATGAATGGACTTTGAAATCACATTTTTTTTATTCTCAAGACTGCACTCACAACCAGTTCGTTCCTGCGGGTATTTCTTCCGCATCCCAATTATCTGATTCCTCCTCCTTGGTTGTACAAAGGGAGACGGAAT
>NW_028177580.1:0-21715 GCF_964030765.1 Micromesistius poutassou | reverse complement strand
TGCTGCAGCTGCATTCTGTGGAAACAGGATGATACGTAATAATAATCATTTTTTAAGTCTTCATAAAGTGCTTGTTTTTGGCCCCAGACAGGCTCAGATTGTACTTTATCGTTATGCAAAGATCCCTACAGCAACGTAACCTATGTCTTAACCTCTCACTTGATCAGTAGTGTTGTAGTAGTTTCATGATTCGTTTGAATGAATCAGTTTGCGTCAGTCAGTTCGCCAAGGAGAGTCGTTCAAATCGTTTGTTTGTTTGTTTGTTTGTTTGTTTGCGTTTCCGGTAGCGGTGAATCATGGTTCTCAGTCACTGAGTCGGTCAGACTCAGCTCCTCCCTCGTTCTCGTTCTCAAACGAATCACGATCGTGCGACGGCGCAAACGGTCATCAATCAACACAACATGAACTAAGTTCCTTTTAGCTGAGGAGCGCTTCATGTTCAGAATCGGGATGTTGTTGCCCGTCTGGCTCTCGTTGACGTCTCAGTCCTTCAGAGTCTTCACCGCTAAACACAGTCAGCGAACGAACGGCGACTCGCGAGTCAGCGACTAGTGGGCGGAGCTGGGAGTCGAGTCTCGGAGAACGAACGAGACGAACTGAAACGGGAATGAGGTTGGCACGTTAAAGAGTCGTTCATTCAAACTGATTCGTTGGCGAACGAGCCATCGCTATTGGTCAGACCACGTCTCGCTTTGAGATCTCGTCGTTGCTGGATCTTTTCCCGACGCCATTACCACCTCACCTCTCCTTCGCTTTGAGCTTTTAGAAAGCGTCTCTAGATCTTTCTAAAATCGAAATCTTTAATCTTCATGCCGTCCATCACAAACAAACCCTCCTCTCTCTCTCTCTCTGCTCTCTCACGTTTCCACCGTTCTCATCCTGCAACAGACGACTCCCCGAGGGAAGAGTTACTGGAACTCGACGGGACTTTTCCTGGTTAAATAAACATAAATAAATAATAACCCAACTCTTTGAGAGACTGCTCAACGAGTCTTCTGATCGGGATTGGTGTCAATTTCACGAGTGGACAGGAGGGGGCGCCATCGTTTAGTTTCACCTTTCTGCGGGTCGTGTCACGTTGACTTTGTTGATGTTTCAGTGTTCCCTCCCTCCCCGTCCACCAGATCCTACCTGCTGTCATCTCTTCGTCCCCCTCACCTGAGCGCTCTCGTCACATCTCTTTCTTCCCGTCAGTTGTTGTTGTTTTTTTTAAATGTCACTTTGTCCTCGTTCTCTCGTTGTTTGTGTTCCGCATGGCCGTTCATGGAACAGGGCTTTGGAGTGTCTTTATTAAAAACCCCTTCTGGTTCCGTTCCCTGCGTTCTGTCCGCCGTGGGGTCCCGTTCCGTCCCGCCCGGTCCCTCCGCACCGGTCAGGGAACAAAAGGAAGGGACCTTGTGAGCATTCGGTCCTCTTTTCATTTCATTCAACGCTGGCTCATGAAGAAATTATTATATGACCGTGTTACTTTAAATATAAATAATGAAACATGGTTAGACGGTCAAATAAAAAAATAACCGATTTCTGAAATTAAAAACGGGAACATTGGTTTGACCGTGCATTTATGAACAAAATCAGATATTTCTGAAATAAAGAAAATACATTTAGCCAATTATCATTGTAAATGGTTCTGTAGTGAATGATTGGGCAGTAGCCTACATGCCCTATGGTTTAGGCCTACTATATGATGTGTTTGAGCTTTGATAAACCAGCCAAACGGAGTCCGAAGTAGCTGCTGTAATATGGTTCCATGTTGGATTGGTTATCGTTGATGATCGGCATGCTTCTGGAGCGAGAGATCACAGCCTTATTCGTGAGCATGCCCGAATCTTCGCCTTGTAAAAATGTGCTTCTTTTTTTTTTTTTATCCTTTTTGAAAAGCACCTGTGTTATATTGTCACACCTCTGTGATGTAGGCCTGGAGTACAACTGCATTTACACTTCTAAAGGGTACCTACATTTTGGTATTCAGTTGAAATTATTGATGGTGGAATAAACAATGTTCATGTTAACATAGATGACGGATTATTTTAAAACACCATCAAAATTCAAAAAGCATGCAGCCAGCAGACTCAGTGTGGGCGGAGTCAAACGTTTGACTCCGCCCACACTGAGTCTGCGGGCTGCAGTCAGGGGTACTTGGGGGGTACTTGGCTGCAGTCAGGGGTACTTGCAGACGGTTGGTTTTTCAAAAGGTAAATATGCAGTTACCTGTTCAGGCCACCAGGGGGCGCCACGTTACCATGTACTATTGCGTGGTTTCTTCTTCTCTTGGTTCACTAATGCGAGCTCTGTGAGTGAAGATGCTTGTCGAACGGAGTTTTCTCTGAACGTTGCTCTCTGGAGACATTCAAGGTGTAGTAGCCTACTGCAATCAGACTTGTATTCAGACAGCCAGTCATCTAGTTCTTGGTTGCGTATTGCGGGGCACTACTACTGTGTGTGTGTGTGTGTGTGTGTGTGTGTGTGTGTGTGTGTGTGTGTGGGTGTGTGTGTGTGTGACTATTCAGTCTTAAGGCTCTCGCTCTCAACTCGTGTCTGTGCGTGTGTGTGCATTAATGTATGTGATCCCATCGCTTAGTTGGAGGAAAGTCACTTGAAAATCAACACAAAGACAAGGCTCTGTGTAAAGCGCATTTTAAAATTTATTTTGTTTGTGTGTGTGTGTGTGTGTGTGTGTGTGCGCGCGTGTTTGTGTGTGTGTGTGTGTTTCGTCATTTAAAAACAACAATATTACCCGCCGTGCATTTGCGTGACGTAGAATAGATAACCTTGGCGGAGTCAGCCTGTGTGTGTGTGTGTGTGTGTGTGTGTGTGTGTGTGTGTGTGTCAGGTGACTAATTGCGTCGCGCTCGGATGGCCTCAGGGCTGTTGCCACTGGCGACCGGGGAGGGGAGGAATTAAGCGAAAGACGAGGACGAGGAGAAGTGACACGGAGGGACGTCGTTGTCGGTTCTGTGGTCACTAGTCCAGAATGAAGATAAATAAATGGGAAACACTTAAATGTAGGTATGGAGCATGACGTCAGAGGAGTGACGCGTCAGGAGTGACTTCTCTCCGACGGCATGCCACAGGTAGAGCACGTGTGTGTGTGTGTGTGTGTGTGTGCGAGTGTGTGTGTGCGTGTGTGTCTCAGGCCCCGGTCGCTTCGTGATGAAGAGTCATTTCTTCGTCCTCTGGTGAGGTGGTTCCATTCAGAGATACGATTGTGAGATACGGACGATTCTGGAAGCATCTCCTGTAAACCTGTAAACCTTTCAGTCTGTGTTGGTACCGGCACTGTACTGACTACATTTCCCATGAGCACTGTCGTGATGCTGCGTGATGTTGTTACGTTAAACCAGCGGTTGTGTGTGGGGGGTGCTCCAACTCGTCATTCTACATCAGGGGTGCCGCGTCGCTGTGCTCGTTAACCTACCTTGCCGATTGCAACTCAATCCTAAATTTGGGTGTAGGCTAGTGGTGGCTCGTTCGCGAACGAATCAGTTTGAACGAACGACTCTTTAAAACGAACGAACCGACCTGATTCGCCGCTCTCGTTCGTCGTTCGTTCTCCGAGACTCGACTCCCAGCTCCACCCACTAGTCGCTGAGTCGCGCTGACTCGCGAGTCGCCGTTCGTTCACTGACTGTTTAGCGGTGAAGACTCGAGGACTGAGTCACGAGAGCCAGCCGGGCAACAACATCCCGATTCCGAACATGAAGCGCTCCTCAGCTAAAAGGAACTTAGTTAATGTTGTGTTGATTGATGACCGTTTGCACCATTGCACGATCGTGATTCGTTTGAGAATGAGAACGAGGGAGGAGCCGAGTCTGACCGACTCGGCTGAGAACTGTGCATTCGCAATTCGTTTGAACGAGAACGAGGGAGGAGCCGAGTCTGACCGACTCAGTGACTGAGAATCATGATTCACCGCTACCGGAAATGCGAACGAACGAACGAATGAACGATTCTTCTTGGCGAACTGACCGACGCAAACTGATTCATTCAAACAAATCATGAAATCCACCACTAGTGTAGGCCAGGGTAGCTAAACATTTTAAAATGAGTCAGTCAAAAACAGTCTGAGCAAGATGTGGCAAATACATGTTTTGCGCTGAAGGGGATTTTAAAAAGTGACGCGAGTGGAAGAGCGGGGCCAGGGCAGAGTGTGTGAGCCAGAGGCAGAGCGGGACGGAGAGAGATGAGCAGAGCAGAGTCCTGCACGGCTCTTGTTTTGCAAACCCGCACCCGTCCTTACCCGCAAAACTTAAAACCACATCCGACCCGTGTTCCGACAGTAGCGCGAATTACATTCCGCACCCGACCAGACCCGCTATGAATTGATACCGACGCCCGACCCGCACCCGAAGGAAAATTATACACATAAGATGGAACGCCGAGGAATTACACTAGCGGTGTTTGGCGTGGTGCTTTAGATTGCCGTGGTGCAAAAAAGCATCATCCACTGTTGACGGTTTTAGTTGACTCCTCTGCTCCTGAATAGGCATCAGATCCAGCACCGGAGAAGTCTCGCTCTTTTTTCTTTCAGCTGCACTTTTATTTTCTCTATTTTTGAACTTGATGCAAGTTATGACACAGCTGCACTTTTATTTTCTCTTGCTGTTATTTTATGTTATTTAGTTAGAATTTAGATACAACATGATGTAACTTGATGTTACTTCAATAAATGTTAAGCTTGGTGTATTTCATTAGCATTGTGTTGGGGCGATGGGGGCAGGCGGGGCTTGAAAATCCCCCCTTGTCCAAAGTGGGGGATGACGTAAAAAGTTTGAACCACCGCGTTAAACTAAATGTGGCAGTGGTTGGTTGGACAGACGTCTGGGCATGAGAAGAGGAAGGAGGCAGGGGATGAGATTGAGAATATCAACAACAAATATCAGCAAAAAATTTGGCTAGTGGAAATTCTGATTGGCTGGTAATTTTAGAAAGTTTGGCTGGTAATCAAAAAAGTTAATTTAGAACCCTGAATATATATATTATATATATATATATATATATATACATATAATATACAATTAAGTTAACAATTAACTTGACGGAAAGTCCTCCTTAAGATAATGTTTCTGATTGTGCTTCAGCTTCAGATGCCATCAAGAGGGGTCTCTGGTCGTAATCAGTCCGTCCCTGACCAATCAGCATTCATTAGCAGAACGCTAGCGTGTGCGGCCAACGACGGCCCAAACTGTAAGACATCGAAAGGACATAAGTACTCATTCATTCGACTTTTGAACTATAATCTGTATTGAACTTGCGGAATCTACAATAAAATCTGCGATATTTCAACGACAAGCAGGTGAAAGAGATCCACTTAGCCGTCTAGCCCCGTAGACCCCCGTTCAATCTGCACTCATGCGATCACCCCCAGTGGAATCTAATGGGACTGCAACCGAGTTGGATACAACGGGGCTCAATAGAGAGCGCCAAGGCTCTCTGTGAACGGGCTCTGGTACGGGTGATGGTCAAGAAGCCACACCTACCGGGTCCGATTTAACCGTCAGTCTGTGTGGGCCTGACTTATCTTAGACCCTTACGACTCCCATTTAAAGACCCACCTCTCTTCACTTGCCTTTGATTAGTCCCATTTTAAGTGCCAGTGCATAGTGTCCCCTGGTTACCTTTTAAATGTTCTCTTTTTTGCAATATTTTAACTCCTACAGTCATTGACTTTTAACCCTTTTCTTTTTGCTTTAGGCCATTTCTTTGTTTATTGCACTTAAGCACTTTGGTGCGGCTCAGCCGTCTGTAAATGTGCTATAGAAGAGATACAAATTGACGTCACTTGATTCAACTGTAGTTGTATGGGATTGACTGGTAACCGGAAGGTTGCTAGTTCGATCCCCAGCTCCTCCTCTGGACCTCGAGTGTGGAGGTGTCCCTGAGCGAGACGCCTCGCCCTGACTGCTCCTGACCAGCTGGCTGTCGCCCCGCGTGGCCGTGAATGTGTGCATGAATGGTTGCAAGTTTCGCTTTGGATAAAAGCGACAATCCCTTAAATGTGAATGTAATGTGAATGAAGCGCGCTCTGTGATCCAGGTTCAAACCCCTATCAGCCTCCACTGAGTGCTTCTGAAGCACTACCCCGGCCTACCGTACCTCCTCCTGTTAACAGCGCTCTGATTCGCTGTGGGGCCAGACAGCAGCTGCTGCACACTCCCACTCCCACTGCGCTGGAGCTCTGATACTCTCGGCTGCCCTCTCACACGCCCCTCATCTCGGGCTCATCAGGGCTGATGCACTCGGCTGATGGATCACTGCCTGGTGCCTCAGAGCCAGACGCTGGCCCGTGATTACCTGACCCTGATATCTCTGGGATTACCAGAATGAGGGATGAGCATGCTGTATGTCGAAAAAATGTTTCAGAGGACGTGAACCTCCTTCATCTGATGAACCAGATGTGTGTGGGACCACGGCTCACCTTCTCTGCAGGCCACTGCAGACCTTTGGTGACGCCCGTGGACGTTTCAGAGCCCGGGGCTGCGTCACCCACTCCAGATACACCTCTCCGTGACGCCAACACGGGGAGGAAGGTCAGAGCACTAGCGCCACACAGGACCCCCGTTTGGTCTGTCCTGAAAGTCCTCCTTTCTAAACCAGAATGACTCATCCTGCTGTCCCACCTCCACCACCTCCTCCACCTCCATCACCACCTCCTCCACCTCCACCACTTATCTGCTCCGTCCCTCTCTTATGAACACGCCCTGAGCTCTCTTATGAACGCCCTGTCCATCTGTCCCCATGCGTGTGTGTGTGTGTGTTTCAGAGTGTGTCTGTGTGTGTGTGTGTTTGAGTGTGTGTGTGTGTGTGTGTGTTTCAGAGTGTGTGTGTGTGTTTCAGAGTGTGTATCTGTGAGTGTGGGTGTGTGATTTGTTTTTAATGAATAAATCCCTGGTTTCAAATTGTGAGGTTATCCTTGCCCTGCTTGAGTCTCTTTATGTCCAGTATACACGTACACACATGCACACACATGCACGCACGCGCACACACACGCAAGCACAATGGGGGTGGTAAGCCTTTTGTGGAACGGTTAAAGTCATATTTGAGGCATAATGACTTTAGTGATGGGTGTGTGTGTGTGTGTGTGGGGGGGGGGGGGGGGGGGGGGTAGAACAACAGAGGAAAGAGAGAGTGATGTGGAGAGTGTGAGAGTGATGTGGAGAGGGTGAGAGAATGTGGAGAGCAATAGATGTGTAGAGAGAGAGGGAGATGTGTCGGGAGAGAGAGAGAAATGTGTGTGTAGAGAGATGGAGTGAGATAGATGTATAGAGAGAGAGAGGGAGAGAGAGATGTGTAGAGAGATGGAGTGAGATAGATGTATAGAGAGAGAGAGGGAGAGAGAAATGTGTAGAGAGATGGAGTGAGATAGATGTATAGAGAGAGAGGGAGAGAGAGATGTGTAAGAGAGAGAGGGAGATGTGTCGGAGAGAGAGAGAGAAATGTATAGAGAGAGAGGGAGAGAGAGATGTGTAGAGAGAGAGGGAGAGTGAGACAGATTGCGTTCTGGATCTCTCCGTCCTCCCGATGCTCCTCCAGCTGTTCAACCGGCCCGTGAGGCCATCATTTACATTTAGGGATGAAGAATCCATCTGTATTCATGCGATCATCACGCAATGCTAATTATGACACATATCGGTACGCATGAGCTACCGGCCCCTGGTGGGCGAGCGAGGGGGGGGGGATTCATTAGTGATCATAAGTGGAAAATCCATAAATCTCAAATCTCAAATCGGAATAATATTTTCTGAATCATTTGGGAAAAGCGTTCCCTGAGGATATGAAGAGTTAAGTTTACGTTCGCTGCCAGCGTTGGCTCCTCTCCTCCTTCTCCTCCTCCTCCTCCTCCTCCTCCTCGTGTGGGATCACGTTGGTTTGTTACTCAGACAACGGAGACAAGCAGCAGCAGGTCACAGTGACACCCCCCCCCCCCCGCTGCCCACCCCCCCCCCCCGCCCCGCTCCCACGGGGCTCGAACGACGCCGGTGCGAACGACGACACGGCAGAGAGAGGGGGGGCCGCCTCCCAGGTCCCCGAGGCCGCCCCGGCCAATCAGGGCTCAGCATGATGGGCGGAGGGGGGGGTGGCGGAGCCGGGCGGGGGGGGGGGGGGGGGGGGGGGGTCGTTCACCAGCAGGAGAGGTATCCCTCTAACAATCCCATCTCTCTCTGTTACACACACACACACACACGACCATACACACACACACACATGACCATACACACACACACACACAAACACATGACCATACACACACACACACACACACACACACGACCATACACACACACACACACACACACACGACCATACAATACACAAAAACACACACAACCATACACACACACACACGACCCATACACACACACACGACCACACACACGACCACACACACACAACCATACACACACACGACCATGCACACACACATACAAACACGACCACACACACACAACCATAATGCACATTTAGAATTTCTCTTGTAATTGCTGCAGGTTTCGCGCTCCGTTGTTGAGTTGTGTGTGTGTGTGTGTGTGTGTGATGTGTGCGTGCAGTGCAGTGGAATGCAGTGCAGTGCAGTGACCCACAGCGTCTCCTTTCTGGGTCATTCAGATGTTTGGTGCTTGCTTTGTTTTGAATGCAAATTCGTTGTTGTTGTTTTTTCGTGGTATTGTGTGTTTGTGTTGGTATTGTGCGTTTGTGTTGGTATTGTGTGTGTGTGTGTGTTGGTATTGTGTGTTTGTGTTGGTATTGTGTGTTTGTGTTGGTATTGTGTGTTGGTATTGTGTGTTTGTGTTGGTATTGTGTGTTTGTGTTGGTATTGTGTGTGTGGTTTGTGTCCGTGGAGCGATGTGGGTGTGTGTGGTTCTCTCTGCCTCCATGAAGGTGTGTGTGTGTGTGTGTGTGTGTGATGTGTGTTCAGGGGAGAGGGGGCTGGCTCCGTTGATTTATCGTGTGTGGATGAGTTTGTTCATCGTTTTACACCCACAGTGTGCGTTCCCATTGTTGCATGCGGCCAATGTTTGTGGCGTGTGTGTGCATGTTTGGTGTGCGTGTGTAGGCGTGTGTGTGTAGGCGTGTGTGTGTGTGTGTGTGTGAATGTGTTGAGTCTCCGGCAGAGCTCCGTTGTCATCGATTACGGCCGTAAAACGGGAGACCAGGGAGACCGGTAACGCGCCATCACTACGCTGCTCTTTGGCTCTCGCTGCCTGTCTCTCTGCCTGTCTCCCCCCCCCCTCCTCTTCTGGTGGGTTTTCTATGTTTAGCCTCTGGCTCATCTCTCCTCCTCCTCCACCTCCTCCCCCTCCCCCTCCTCCTCCTCCTCCCCCTCCTCCTCCTCCTCCTCCCCCCCCGCTGGCTCTATCCCACTCAACATCTTCCTCTCCGTCACGACCGCTTCGGTCGCAAATTCAAAAGTCTGTTTAGTTTCTCTCTCACGCTGCCGTCTATAATAAATCATATAAATCTGTAATTATCGCATAAGTCTTTAATTAGGATTACTGTGTCAATTACCGTAAATTACCGTAAATATCACAGCGGACATAACACACCTGGCAGCCGACCGATAGACGAATCAAAGGTTCCAGCGAGCGGTTCTGCGTTCTGCAGGTTTCCATCCCAGCGGACAACGTGTCATTGACTGACCACCAGAGAACCACTTTGTCCTTCTCCGAGGGTCAAAACCACAATCAGAGTCGGGTTAAGGGTGGGCTAAAGGCTCATTTATGCTCAACGTTAAATACGCATACGGATACGGACGGAGCCTTTCGTCCGTACTCTGCGTTCATTTCTTCCGTTTTTCGACCGTTTCCACAAAGCTTACGGATACGCACCAAACGGAGCAGTACCACCGGAAGCCGTGGGGGCGCTGTTGCCGTCACTACCCGATACGGAGCCTAGAGCCAGTGTGAGACAGAAGAAGAATTCTCCGTCCTCCAGCCGCGATGAATTTAACGGCCTTACCGACCACCGCCTCTTACAACGAGCCCGTTTTCTTCTTTTATTTATTATGTACATAATCAAGACCTCCTCCATAGTCGCCATGTTTGTTGTTTTCTTTTTACAGTCTATGGTTTGTTGTCATAAACTTTTGACTCTGCGCTGCCCCCTAGTGGATGTATTGGTTAACATCTATGCCAACGTAAAGGACGCATGGAAGTATGTGAGCAGTGACGGTAACAACGTTAGAAACGGACGCGTACAATTACGTCCGTACGTCGAGCATAAATGAGCCTTAAAGGGACGTCAGCCGTCATGTGACCGGGGGGGTGGGGGGGGGGGGGGAGTCGTACCGGCAGCAGATGGTCACCTGACCTGCGACCGGCCTCCACTGCCTCTCTGTGGCCGCCGCCCTCCCAGTACCCGGCCAATCTGGGCTCAGCATGATGGGCGGAGCGGGGCCGGGCGGGGGGGGGAGGCGGGGGGGGCGTTCACCAGCAGGAGAGGTATCACACACACATGACCATACACACACACACACACACACACACACGACCACACACACACACACACGACCATACACACACACACACACACGTATGAGATGTACAAACAGAAGGATTAACCATACCACTCCCATTTTCCCCTTTCCCCACTGTCTGACGTCCGTAAAAAGGTTTTAACAAATTCACATGAGACAGTCTAGTGGCTTTCCTAGAGTTTGGAGTGGCAATGATGTAATTCAAGTCTGACACCTGCCGTACTACAGTGTACGGACCGGAGAATTATACGGCCTCAAACGGAGAAGTCACAATAGGTTGCAGAAACAAAACCTGGTCACCAGCCTGAAACCGCTTAGGCTCTGCACGCCTGTCATACAGAGCTTTCATTTTGCGCTGTGATTTTACCAACTTCTCTTTTGCACTTTCAACCGCCAAAACCAACCTATGCCTGAACCCATTGACATAGTCAAGCAAATTTTGGGGAGGATTTGTTATTTCCCAGCTATCTCGCAACACAGCCATGGGACCCCGTACCTTGTGACCAAACACCAAATCATTGGGGCTAAAACCTGTGCTCTCCTGAACCACTTCTCTGGCTGCCAACAGGAGCCACGGCAACCCCTCCTCCCAGTCACACCCCAGCTCAGTACAATAAGAGCGCAGTAAAGATTTCAGCGTTTGATGAAAACGCTCTAGGGCGCCCTGTGATTCTGCTGCAGTATTTCTGCGAACATACCGGATGTGAAATTCAAGCCTTGATCGCTGAACTGTGTCAAAGCTTTCACCACCGACTTAGTAGATATTGTTCGGAGTAGATATAGTTCGGAGTGGATACGCCGAACTATATCTACTATATCTATATCATACACATGTGCGACACGTTTTGATATATGCTGAGACATCACGCTTCAGGCGGGGCCAAAAGCAGTACCGCAACACCCGGTCATATGTTTTCTTTACCCCCGGATGCCCAGCTACATTATCATGACAAGTTTGCAACACCAAGTCCCGAAACCTTCTCGGCACTACAAACTGAAAAACAGGCTCCCCAACAAGAGCTTCTCCATGAGGCACCCATTTTCTAAACAATAAGCCTCCCTGAATAAAATAGCCGTGAGCAGAACTAAGTATCTCACCAAGCGAAAGCACTTTGTCAAACAGTTCTTTTAAACTAGCATCGTTTTCCTGCTCTGCAACCAACTCAGATCGTGACATAGACTTAAACTGATCAGGCAAAGTCACACAAACTTCAGCAGGTTCCAACTCTGACTTCTTGGTAGCCTTGACTCTGTGCGTCACACGCACTGGACATGGCATGCGTCACAGCACAGACCGGATACACAACGGCAACATCTGATACACTGTCTGGCTGATCTTGACCAGGCACACTTTTAGTGACTATATTGGGAGGAGGACCATCAACCCACACCTGCGCCCCAGCAAGACCGTTCCCCAGAATTATGTCCACCCCATCCACCGGCAACTCAGTGCGCACACCCATCTCAACATCTCCCTTCACCAAACCTGAGACAAGACACAGCCTATGCACAGGTGCAGGGAACACCACCATCCCCATCCCTCTGACCAACACAAAGTCTCCTGTGTCAGTCTCCGACGAGAAGGGTAAAACAGACTTGCGCACAAATGAGTCCAATGAGCCGGTATCCCGCAGTATCTTTACTGGCACCTGTTCAACACTACCCGGCAAAGAGACCAAACCCTCAGAAATGAATGGTCCAAAATCCTCCATGCTCTTCTGCTGCCTGGGTTCAACCTGCTCCTCAACCACTACCGCTGGGCTGAGTGAACTGGCCAAAGCCGCTGGTCTTACTTGGCGCACAGGAGAATTTACTTTTTGATTTGAGGACTGGACACTCACTCTTCCAATGCCCACTGCCTTTGCAGTAATTACACGTTCTACCTTCTGCCTGCCTTTCTCGCATGCCATGCTCACTCTTAGCATAAGAGTCTGATGCACCTCTTTGATGACCATAACTCTCTCTGCGCACATTATCTGAACCTAATGCATTGAAATTGCTTTTATGAATCAACACGTACTCATCGGCCAACACCGCCACCTGACCAGGAGTACCTACTGTATTCTCTGTGATGTAAGTAGCCACATTTTTAGTTATAGAGTTTTTTAACTGTTCTAATATTACCAGGTCACACAGTTTCTCAAACGTGTCCACCTCCGACGCTGCACACCAACGACCAAAATGGGCAGTCAGATCTCGCACAAACTCCACATGAGACTGTTTATCTCCTCTTTTCCAACCGCGGAACTGCTGCCGGTACGCCTCAGGCACCAACTCATACGCTTTAAGCACCGCAGACTTAACTCGCTTGTACACTTTACAATCAGCAGTGCTCAAAGTTGAGTACGCCTCCTGGGATCTACCGGTCAGGACGCATTGTAACATTAACGCCTGATCACTCTCCAGCCATTTCCTAGACTCCGCTATTCGGAAGCAAGCGCAAATTATTGAATATATCAAAAGATGCCACTGGTGCACCAGACTGAAACACAGGGTTCTCACTATCCGATGAACCTGGCAATATACCCTGTTGAATTAAGTTCAGCTTTTTATTCTGTAGCTCTAACCTAATCAACTCAGTCTTTTGCTTCATCTCTTCCAAAGCCAAGTCCTTTTGCTGTTTCATATTCTGAAGTTGTACTTGTAGCTGTAATTCATGAGTTTGCTTTAACAACAAAAGTTCCTTTTGCTGTTCAAAACTCAAAACAGTACCTGCAGACGCCGAAGACTGAGTCCCCCCAACGGGTTGAATAATTCTCTGTTCCAGCAAACCTGCCATCAAACTTCCCTTAACAGACTCCTTTAACTTTTTATCCAATATCTCAACCTCATATTTCTCAGCAATTAGCAGTAACTGGTCTTTAGTACACTGATCCAGTAGTGCTACTGACGGTGAGTCAACACATTTATCCACTATAGATGCCATACCTGGACTGCCTACACTCACTGACAAAATAGAAAAAGGAGAAAAGAAGAAAAAAAACAATATCAGCTGGAACCACTAAAAAAGTCTGGGACAGCCAAACCAAATTGGAACCTCCCCAGCCCTGACTAACTAACACATTAGCGACCCCGTAACTACCTTAGCTCCATCCCTAGTCTTCGTGCCGCTACTGATGGGGTATTTATGCACTTTAGCCCACTGGGAAGAAAAAGGCAACCGTTTCCAGCGACCCTCTCTTACACCATGGATGTGCTCCCGAGACAACCACTCTACCCACTTTTGCAGCCACACTAAACTTCCCCAAGACCAGTCCCCCTATTGGAAACCAGTCTTCTTAGCCTCACAGGGGATTCATGGTTCCATACCACATTACAAGACTGTCCCCAATAACCAAACTCAAAGTTCCAACCTTTATTTTATTTATTACAACCAAAACATTAAACCTTTAAGCAAAAAAACAAAACTTAAGGACAAAATGCTCTACTACTTCCAAACTCCACCGACCAAATCCCTCCTAAAAACTGAAATCCAAAAGACAAGTCACATGTGGAACTCCCAACACTGGCAGCTACTGAATTGGCTTCAACAGGTGCTACCAATAAGCCAATCACTCTTTTGAAACCAAACAACTTACTAAAGCAAAACTACAATTCCTAACAGGAACACAAACCAAATGCCAGCACACAAACCATATTCAGACCAACCAGGCTGAATTTTACCAAATGACCCTTACAAAACTAAACAGACTTACACTTGTCTACGAAATTTACAATCGGACGAGCCCCCATTTTGTCACAAACAGGGCCAGGTAGTGGCAAAAAAGGGAGTCCACACATGAAATAACAAACAAAAACTAATTTATTAGTAAATCATTTTAAATTGATAAAATAAACCAAAAGTATGTATGAAAGGTAATGTTTAGGGTCAGTCATGTATGCAGTGTATGGATGAGTGGAGTATGGTGTGTGTGAAGTGTTGAATGCAGGAGGAAATGATACTTAGGTCCGCATGGCGGGTGGAAGCCTGAAACCACGTCAGCCGGAAACTCTTGCCCAACGAGAGGAACTACTCCACGGTGGAGAAGGAGGCTCTGGCCATCAAGTGGACCCTAGATAAACTCCGATACTACCTCCTAGGTCGGGAGTTTACCCTGGTCACTGACCACGCCCCACTGAAATGGATGGCCAGCGCCAAGGACACCAACGCCCGGGTGACGAGGTGGTTCCTGGCCCTCCGGGATTTCCACTTTAAGGTGGACCACCGTCCGGGCAAGGAGAACGCCAACGCCGATGCTCTGTCACGCCGGGATGCATGTCTGGGCTGGACCCCAGACGACCAGAGGCTTCAGCCAGCGGTGAAGGAGTGTGGCAACCCGCTCCCCACCAGGGGGAACCGTGGGCTAGTGGTGGACGGTGTGTACCACCGCCATCCACTAGCCGGCGGCAGTGAGCACATCTTCACTCCACGCAATCAGCCCGATGGGGAACACCTGGCCGGAGGGTGGAAAAGACCGGGCGGACATCTTAAAAGCAGACCGGGAACTCAACCCAGGGAGAAGCAGGAACGACGACCCAGCAGAAGGCCGACGACACATCCTACCACTCGAGTCTCTCGGAGGCCATAGTATAGTTGATGTTTTACCTGTTATCTACCATACCTGTGAATAAACGCCGAATACGGCTTTATTGGAAACCTCTGCGTGGTACTTGCCGTGAGACCTTTTTACTCTTGTGGACCGGGTTGCCACAGTGTTTGTGTTGGTATTGTGCGTTTGTGTTGGTATTGTGTGTGTGTGTGTGTTGGTATTGTGGGTTTGTGTTGGTATTGTGTGTGTGTTTGTGTTGGTATTGTGTGTTTGTGTTGGTATTGTGTGTGTGTGTTGGTATTGTGTGTTTGTGTTGGTATTGTGTGTTGGTATTGTGTGTTTGTGTTGGTATTGTGTGTTTGTGTTGGTATTGTGTGTGTGGTTTGTGTCCGTGGAGCGATGTGGGTGTGTGTGGTTCTCTCTGCCTCCATGAAGGTGTGTGTGTGTGTGATGTGTGTTCAGGGGAGAGGGGGCTGGCTCCGTTGTGTGTCTGTGTGCGATACTGTGTGATTTATCATGTGTGGATGAGTTTGTTCATCGTTTTACACCCACAGTGTGCGTTCCCATTGTTGCATGCGGCCAATGTGTGTGTGTGTGTGTGTGTGTGTGTGTGTGTGTGTGTGTGTGTGTGTGTGTGTGTGTGTGTGTGTGTGTGTGTGTGTGTGTGTGTGTGTGTGTGTGTGTGTGTGTGTGTGAGAATGTGTTGAGTCTCCGGCAGAGCGCCGTTGTCATTGTCGATTACGGCCGTAAAACGAACCAATCAGGGAGACCGGTAACGCGCCATCACTACGCTGCTCTTTGGCTCTCGCTGCCTGTCTCTCTGCCTGTCTCCCCCCCTCCTCTTCTGGTGGGTTTTCTATGTTTAGCCTCTGGCTCATCTCTCCTCCACCTCCACCTCCTCCCCCTCCTCCTCCTCCTCCTCCTCCTCCTCCTCCCCCCCCGCTGGCTCTATCCCACTCAACATCTTCCTCTCCGTCACGACCGCTTCGGTCGCAAATTCAAAAGTCTGTTTAGTTTCTCTCTCACGCTGCCGTCTGTAATAAATCATATAAATCTGTAATTATCGCATAAGTCTTTAATTAGGATTACTGTGTTAATTACCGTTAATTACCGTAAATATCACAGCGGACATAACACACCTGGCAGCCGACCGATAAGACGAATCAAAGGTTCCAGCGAGCGGTTCTGCGTTCTGCGGGTTTCCATCCCAGCGGACAACGTGTCATTGACTGACCTTCACCAGAGAACCACTTTGTCCTTCTCCGAGGGTCAAAACCACAATCAGAGTCGGGTTAAGGGTGGGCTAAAGGGACGTCAGCCGTCATGTGACCGGGGGGGGGAGTCGTACCGGCAGCAGGTGGCCACCCGACCTGCGACCGGCCTCCACTGCCTCTCTGTGGCCGCCGCCCTCCCAGTACCCGGCCAATCTGGGCTCAGCATGATGGGCGGAGCGGGGCCGGGCGGGGGGGGGGGTCGTTCACCAGCAGGAGAGGTATCCCTCTAACAATCCCATCTCTCTCTGTTACACACACACACACACACGACCACACGACCATACACACGTATGAGATGTACAAACAGAAGGATTAACCATACCACTCCCACTTTCCCCTTTCCCCACTGTCTGACGTCCGTAAAAAGGTTTTAACAAATTCACATGACACAGTCTAGTGGCTTTCCTAGAGTTTGGAGTGGCAATGATGTAATTCAAGTCTGACACCTGCCGTACTACAGTGTACGGACCGGAGAATTATACGGCCTCAAACGGAGAAGTCACAATAGGTTGCAGAAACAAAACCTGGTCACCAGCCTGAAACCGCTTAGGCTCTGCACGCCTGTCATACAGAGCTTTCATTTTGTGCTGTGATTTTACCAACTTCTCTTTTGCACTTTCAACCGCCAAAACCAACCTATGCCTGAACCCATTGACATAGTCAAGCAAATTTTGGGGAGGATTTGTTATTTCCCAGCTATCTCGCAACACAGCCATGGGACCCCGTACCTTGTGACCAAACACCAAATCATTGGGGCTAAAACCTGTGCTCTCCTGAACCACTTCTCTGGCTGCCAACAGGAGCCACGGCAACCCCTCCTCCCAGTCACACCCCAGCTCAGTACAATAAGAGCGCAGTAAAGATTTCAGCGTTTGATGAAAACGCTCTAGGGCGCCCTGTGATTCTGCATAAGCCAAAGCTTTATTATGCTTAATGTGAAGCTGCTGCAGTATTTCTGCGAACATACCGGATGTGAAATTCGAGCCTTGATCGCTCTGAATAATTTTTGGAATCCCAAACACCGAAATGAACTGTGTCAAAGCTTTCACCACCGACTTAGTAGATATAGTTCGGAGTAGATATAGTTCGGAGTGGATACGCCGAACTATATCTACTATATCTATATCATACACATGTGCGACACGTTTTGATATATGCTGAGACATCACGCTTCAGGCGGGGCCAAAAACAGTACCGCAACACCCGGTCATATGTTTTCTTTACCCCCGGATGCCCAGCTACATTATCATGACAAGTTTGCAACACCAAGTCCCGAAACCTTCTCGGCACTACAAACTGAAAAACAGGCTCCCCAACAAGAGCTTCTCCATAAGGCACCCATTTTCTAAACAATAAGCCTCCCTGAATAAAATAGCCGTGAGCAGAACTAAGTATCTCACCAAGCGAAAGCACTTTGTCAAACAGTTCTTTTAAACTAGCATCATTTTCCTGCTCTGCAACCAACTCAGATCGTGACATAGACTTAAACTGATCAGGCAAAGTCACACAAACTTCAGCAGGTTCCAACTCTGACTTCTTGGTAGCCCTGACTCTGTGCGTCACACGCACTGGTCATGGCACGCGTCACAGCACAGACCGGATACACAACAGCAACATCTGATACACTGTCTGGCTGATCTTGACCAGGCACACTTTTAGTGACTATATTGGGAGGAGGACCATCAGCCCACACCTGCACCCCAGCAAGACCGTTCCCCAGAATTATGTCCACCCCATCCACCGGCAACTCAGTGCGCACACCCATCTCAACATCTCCCTTCACCAAACCTGAGACAAGACACAGCCTATGCACAGGTGCAGGGAACACCACCATCCCCATCCCTCTGACCAACACAAAGTCTCCTGTGTCAGTCTCCGACGAGAAGGGTAAAACAGACTTGCGCACAAATGAGTCCAATGAGCCGGTATCCCGCAGTATCTTTACTGGCACCTGTTCAACACTACCCGGCAAAGAGACCAAACCCTCAGAAATGAATGGTCAAAAATCCTCCATGCTCTTCTGCTGCCTGGGTTCAACCTGCTCCTCAACCACTACCGCTGGGCTGAGTGAACTGGCCAAAGCCGCTGGTCTTACTTGGTGCACAGGAGAATTTACTTTTTGATTTGAGGACTGGACACTCACTCTTCCAATGCCCACTACCTTTGCAGTAATTACACGTTCTACCTTCTGCCTGCCTTTCTCGCATGCCATGCTCACTCTTAGCATAAGAGTCTGATGCACCTTTTTGATGACCATAACTCTCCCTGCGCACATTATCTGAACCTAACGCATTGAAATTGCTTTTATGAATCAACACGTACTCATCGGCCAACACCGCCGCCTGACCAGGAATACCTACTTTATTCTCTGTGATGTAAGTAGCCACATTTTTAGTTATAGAGTTTTTAAACTGTTCTAATATTACCAGGTCGCACAGTTTCTCAAACGTGTCCACCTCCGACGCTGCACACCAACGACCAAAATGGGCAGTCAGATCTCGCACAAACTCCACATGAGACTGTTTATCTCCTCTTTTCCAACCGCAGAACCGCTGCCGGTACGCCTCAGGCACCAACTCATACGCTTTAAGCACCGCAGACTTAACTCGCTTGTACACTTTACAATCAGCAGCGCTCAAAGTTGAGTACGCCTCCTGGGCTCTACCGGTCAGGACGCATTGTAACATTAACGCCTGATCACTCTCCAGCCATTTCCTAGACTCCGCTATTCGCTCAAATAATGAAAAGAATGAATCAGGGTCTTTTTCATTGAATTTCGGAAGCAAGCGCAAATTATTGAATATATCAAAAGATGCCACTGGTGCACCAGACTGAAACACAGGGTTCTCACTATCCGATGAACCTGGCAATATACCCTGTTGAATTAAGTTCAGCTTTTTATTCTGTAGCTCTAACCTAATCAACTCAGTCTTTTGCTTCATCTCTTCCAAAGCCAAGTCCTTTTGCTGTTTCATATTCTGAAGTCATGCTTTAACAACAAAAGTTCCTTTTGCTGTTCAAAACTCAAAACAGTACCTGCAGACGCCGAAGACTGAGTCCCCCCAACGGGTTGAATAATTCTCTGTTCCAGCAAACCTGCCATCAAACTTCCCTTAACAGACTCCTTTAACTTTTTATCCAATATCTCAACCTCATATTTCTCAGCAATTAGCAGTAACTGGTCTTTAGTACACTGATCCAGTAGTGCTACTGACGGTGAGTCAACACATTTATCCACTATAGATGCCATACCTGGACTGCCTACACTCACTCAAAATAGAAAAAGGAGAAAAGAAGAAAAAAAACAATATCAGCTGGAACCACTAAAAAAGTCTGGGACAGCCAAACCAAAATGGAACCTCCCCAGCCCTGACTAACTAACACATTAGCGACCCCGTAAGTACCTTAGCTCCATCCCTAGTCTTCGTGCCGCTACTGATGGGGGGGTATTTATGCACTTTAGCCCACTGGGAAGAAAAGGCAACCGTTTCCAGCGACCCTCTCTTACACCGTGGATGTGCTCCCGAGACAACCGCTCTACCCACTTTTGCAGCCACACTAAACTTCCCCAAGACCGACCAGTCCCCCTATTGGAAACCAGTCTTCTTAGCCTCACAGGGGATTCATGGTTCCATACCACATTACAAGACTGTCCCCAATAACCAAACTCAAAGTTCCAACCTTTATTTTATTTATTACAACCAAAACATTAAACCTTAAAAGCAAAAAACAAAAGGACAAAATGCTCTACTACTTCCAAACTCCACCGACCAAATCCCTCCTAAAAACTGAAATCCAAAAGACAAGTCACGTGTGGAACTCCCAACACTGGCAGCTACTGAATTGGCTTCAACAGGTGCTACCAATAAGCCAATCACTCTTTTGAAACCAAACAACTTACTAAAGCAAAACTACAATTCCTAACAGGAGCACAAACCAAATGCCAGCACACAAACCATATTCAGACCAACTAGGCTGAATTTTACCAAATGACCCTTACAAAACTAAACAGACTTACACTTGTCTACGAAATTTACAATCGGACGAGCCCCCATTTTGTCACAAACCGGGCCAGGTAGTGGCAAAAAAGGGAGTCCACACATGAAATAACAAACAAAAACTAATTTATTAGTAAATCATTTTAAATTGATAAAGTAAAGTTAAATAAAAAAAAAAAAAAAGTATGTATGAAAGGTAATGTTTAGGGTCAGTCATGTATGCAGTGTATGGATGAGTGGAGTATGGTGTGTGAAGTGTTGAATGCAGGAGGAAATGATACTTAGGTCCACATGGCGGGTGGAAGCCTGAAACCACGTCAGCCGGAAACTCTTGCCCAACGAGAGGAACTACTCCACGGTGGAGAAGGAGGCTCTGGCCATCAAGTGGACCCTAGATAAACTCTGATACTACCTCCTAGGTCGGGAGTTTACCCTGGTCACTGACCACGCCCCACTGAAATGGATGGCCAGCGCCAAGGACACCAACGCCCGGGTGACGAGGTGGTTCCTGGCCCTCCGGGATTTCCACTTTAAGGTGGACCACCGTCCGGGCAAGGAGAACGCCAACGCCGATGCTCTGTCACGCCGGGATGCATGTCTGGGCTGGACCCCAGACGACCAGAGGCTTCAGCCAGCGGTGAAGGAGTGTGGCAACCCGCTCCCCACCAGGGGGAACCGTGGGCTAGTGGTGGACGGGGTGTACCACCGCCATCCACTAGCCGACGGCAGAGAGCACATCTTCACTCCACGCAATCAGCCCGATGGGGGACACCTGGCCGGAGGGGGAAAAGACCGGGCGGACATCTTAAAATACCTATACCTGTGAATACATACCTGTGAATAAACACAGAATACGGCTTTATTGGAAACCTCTGCGTGGTACTTGCCGTGAGACCTTTTTACTCTTGTGGACCGGGTTGCCACAGTGTTTGTGTTGGTATTGTGCGTTTGTGTTGGTATTGTGTCTGTGTGTGTGTGTTGGTATTGTGTTTGTGTTGGTATTGTGTGTGTGTGTGTGTGTGTGTTGGTATTGTGTGTGTGTGTGTTGGTATTGTGTGTTTGTGTTGGTATTGTGTGTGTGGTTTGTGTCCGTGGAGCGATGTGGGTGTGTGTGGTTCTCTCTGCCTCCATGAAGGTGTGTGTGTGTGTGATGTGTGTTCAGGGGAGAGGGGGCTGGCTCCGTTGTGTGTCTGTGTGCGATACTGTGTGATTTATCGTGTGTGGATGAGTTTGTTCATCGTTTTACACCCACAGTGTGCGTTCCCATTGTTGCATGCGGCCAATGTTTGTGGCTTTGTGTGTGTGTGTGTGTGTGTGTGTGTGTGTGTGTGTGTGTGTGTGTGTGTGTGTGTGTGTGTGTGTGTGTGTGTGTGTGTGTGTGTGTGTGTGTGTGTGTGTGAGAATGTGTTGAGTCTCCGGCAGAGCGCCGTTGTCATTGTC
>NW_028177581.1:0-10852 GCF_964030765.1 Micromesistius poutassou | reverse complement strand
CCAGAATCAACAAGCTATCGTAAGGTTAAAAGGATCCATCTAGATATGGCCTACTGCTGTGATTTGTACCTTGCCATGATGAGGATTTATGTCTGCAATAGCTGAATCGCAGACTAGCTAATTTAGCGAGTTCAAGATTAAGTCACTGAAACCGGCTTTTCAACAGAGTATCGCTTTCATATGGAGGATTTACCACTAAGTGAACCGTATTAGCTGCCAACTGTTGACTCGTCTTCCTAAGCTGAAAGACCCAAATATTGTAACGTTGCGGGTCCCTGGTGCTGGCTGTACCTGGACAACCAACCTTGCACAATGGAGACCTGATCCCAGGAGGTCGGGGTTCCTATAACCTATAGCGAAAATGCCACCGCGGTGGTAGCGGCGCGTGTTGTGCTGTTGATTCCCTGAAGGGGAATGGGTTATAATGAGCCCCCCAGCGATGGCTTCCCAGCCTTAAGCCTCCATGTGCAAGGAATCTGTTTTAAGGCCTTTTCCTCCATATGTGCAATTCCCTTACTGATCATAACTCATACCGAGCCCAGACTTCCATGGAAAATATCCGATATCCCCCACAGCCCACGGTAGGTAGGTGGGGGTGGGGGGACTCATCTAAATTTAAAAATCGTCATCCTTGGAGATTGGAATTCCCAAGTGGATTGAGCATGCCCTGGAATTCTGATGAATCAAGTTCTACTTTGAATACCTTGAGACTCATTCAAATCTTATCAAAGGTAGCGCGCAGATAACCCCATGTGAGCGAGAAGAGAACAAACAATACCAACGGGATGAGATTATTCAGAGGAGCTGTGCTGTTTTTCACAAAAATTCTAAACTTTTTAACAAAAGAGGCGATTCAGAGCCTTTAAAACTGTAATGCTTGCTGTTTTCTCCCTCATTCTCCTCCAACCTTGTTTGTTGGAAATATATGTGTATTTATTCACAGCAATCACTGTACAGAAAAGGGAAGGGAATGTACTGACTGGCAGCCTCATCTTAATTTCATGTTGAAGACCAGCAGCTAAGAGGGGGCCAGGAATGTCAAAAGCCTTGAAACAGGTCTCGGTTTTTGAAGTAGAAAAGTAATTTACCATTACAAACTGAAATGGTAGCCCATCTTTTTAGTCAATCTTTTCATGAAAAATGTTGGAGGCAAAACATAAATGTCTTACAGGATTATGTGATTTACATGTTCAAGGTTGTGTCAGATTTTAAAGGTAAGAAGTACAAGTATGTATATATATATATATATATATATATATATATATATATATATATATATATATGTGTGTGTGTATGAAGGAATGACTGTATGTATGTATGTATGTATGTATGCATGTGTGTATATATGTATGTGTGTATATAGATGCACTTTGGGATAGATGAGTGGAAAGGTAGGTAAGGTAGGCAAGTTTCAGTATGTATTATGCATGTGTGTATTGATGAATGGAATCATTGATGGATTTTTCATGACGTCTAAATCAATAAAATGTTTTTTTGTTTGTGTTGTGGACAGATGACCCAAAGGCTGGTTTTAGAGGATATTCAAAGTTAGCCTTGACCAGTGGGCAGATTACTCACCAAGTTAATTATGATCAGTTGAGTGACTGGTAATGACTGCTAGTTTTAAAACTACAAGTTTTAACATTCTTATATATTCTTATATATATAGTAAGATCAAATCATAGACCAAGCTTTAACAATGGTATGACACTTCTAATAATACTACTGCACTGTAATAACATTGAAACTTCAGCTGATTACAAATAATTACGATATGCTCCAGAATACATATGAAGGAAATATCATTGTGTGTGTGTGTGTGTGTGTGTGTGTGTGTGTGTGTGTGTGTGTGTGTGTGTGTGTGTGTGTGTGTGTGTGTGTGTGTGTGTGTGTGTGTGTGTGTGTGTGTGTGTGTGTGTGTGTGTGTGTGTGTGTGTGTGTGTGTGCATGCGCGCTAGTGTTTTGTGTGTGAGTGTGTGTGTGTGTTCATGTGCCTATGTGTGACTATTTAGAAAACCTCAATAGGGATGCTTTCAGATGATTTTTAGCAAAGCACTAATTGCAGTTTAGCACTTATTTATAATCTCTTCTTTGCACTTTTCGGGGCATTTGTTTTGGCTTAACATTGTTTACTTTCGGGTATGTGTGTGTGTGTGTGTGTGTGTGTGTGTGTGTGTGTGTGTGTGTGTGTGTGTGTGTGTGTGTGTGTGTGTGTGTGTGTGTGTGTGTGTGTGTGTGTGTGTGTGTGTGTGAGTGTCTATGTTCACATGTGTGTTTAATTCTGTGTGTGTGTGTGTGTGTGTGTGTGTGTGTGTGTGTGTGTGTGTGTGTGTGTGTGTGTGTGTGTGTGTGTGTGTGTGTGTGTGTGTGTGTGTGTGTGTGTGTGTGTGTGTGTGTGTGTGTGTGTGTGTGTGTATTCATGCACGTGTGCGTGTGTTCATAGATCTGACACCGAAACGGCAAGCCTGGCAGCAGTATTATTTATGAAATTCCCATCAGATTGCGAATCATGAAAAATAAATGAACCAACTGGGACTAACTCATTGTGAACATTAAATCATCACTATGATAATGCATTGCTTTAAGTGCCTAAAAGATGACAATTACCAATAATATTAACAAAATATGACATATATTGTAATATAGCAGTTCAAGTTTAATTAAAAAGGTTGAAGTGAACCTTTTGAGCTATAGGTCTATGTAACTAAGATGTGAATGTTTATGTGCTTTTTTGCTTGTTTGTTCTCTCTTGATCCTCTTCAGCAAATATGAGAATATCTCCTCATATCACTGGACACGGTTTTATGTGGATAGAAAGCCTTTTCTTTATTTAGTGCTTGATTATATTATCAAAACCCCAACTTCCATATGGAACAATTAAAATATAATTTTTTTAATTATTCTGATTTGTTTTTCATTGGAACTATCAGAAAAATATGAAATATAATTTATTTATTCAATTTATTTAATTATGCCCTATAGGCCTAATAATACATTGTCATAATACTGGAGGTGAAGTAGACATACTGCAAGGAAATAAATTTTTATAATATTATAATATAATAATATTATATATATATATAATATTACATATATTGATATATAATATTAATAAATTGTCTGTTTTTGTGAAATCCTATAAATATTTCTGTTGCAGTAGTAAATTGCACGTTACCTAGCTAGATGATTAAGAGCGAATGAATAATAAACTCAGGACGCACATCATAATCAAAAACAATGTTTGCTATATAATAATGATTAAACCTTCAATATGTTATTGTCAATTGTCTTAATTTATCAAAAGTTATTAGTATTTTGATTGAAGGACGCAGAAGGCTGTGTTTATGTAAAAGGTTATCTTGCACATCATGGGTTCTTGGAGGTCTGAGTTTATGCATTCACACAATCAGTGTTCTTTAAGGGCATTTCTTCTCCAACAACACACCCATTCCCCCCTAAAATTGACATCCTCTCATACTACAGCGTTTAAAACTCTTCACAGGAAATTCATTTAGGATTTTTCTGGTGTGATAACAGCAATGACAACGTGATAATCTGCTTACTCTTTTGACGTTTTTTTTCCAAAATGACTTATGCTCAAGTGTGCTTACTGGTAGACTGCGGAGACTGGGGAATCAAACCCAGTAGCTTCCAGCTTGGACTCAAACACCTTATAGCCACTACACCTCCTCCCAGCAAGAAGTCAAATAATGTACAGAATGTTTATGGACAATACTGTACCTGAACTCCTACGTCTCTGTGTCTCTGTGTTTCTGTGTTTCTGTGTGTCACTCTCTCGCTCTCGCTCTCTGGTTCCCATTTTACCCATTCTTTCCGAAGCAGCGTTAAACCAGGACGACTGAAACGACACACACACAGTAATCTGGAATACGACATCAGATCACTGTGTGAATGAATGATGGTGATTTTCCGCCATTTTTCCGCCATAATACAGAAATCGTCGCTAATGTTCATCAGCGGCGTTCCAACCCAAACAGCTACAGAGTGATTCATGATGGCCTGAGTAAACGCAGGCAAACAGTGATGTTCCAGCACAGACGAGCTGTAAATCATCCACTGAATGGCATATATTGGTTGCCATCGAGTGAGAAGTGTCCATAACTGTTGGATCCTTTGATAAAGTCACGCCTGTCTCAGGTGTTGCTCGGCTGACAGTGAACATTACAGGCTGAATGAGACTCAGGGTGTTTTCCTCCTGCTCTGACATTATGGGCCATGTCAGAAACATCTGGGCTGCGCTTCCATTTTGTAAAAAACAAATTTTGGTTGATTTGGAGGACTTCATTTAAATGTATAATCACTGTAATAAAATGTTTTATTTATCTTCCCTCAGACAATATTTCAGTAGACCGAGAGCACATCATTTCCGACCTAAATAGGCTCATTTAAATATAATTTTTTTTACCGTGGAAGAACCTGTTTTCTTAAGAATTGTATTTTTATTTTATACTATGTCGTACGATCAGACGATAATATCGTTGACTTTGCTAGGAAGTCAGATTCAAAACATAACATCTCTACATTGGTGCTTGAATGCCATCCCCTCTTCTAAAACCCCTTACTCTCTACTCCAGCACGGCGGGGGGACCAAAGCCTGGAGAGAGACAAATGAAGTCTATCAGGAGGCTGGATAAGATTTCTCTGACACACCGCAACCTTGGTCCAGTAAGAATATCTCTGTATCCTGTTGACACGCGATCCTCCCAATCTATTTGGGACGGCTCATCTGACTGAACTCTAAACAAGTGCTTTCAAGCTGCATCATCCATCACTTTCACCCCGCAGTTTGAGGGCTATGGATGACATGTCACAAGCACAACAGCGGCTTCGCTAGCTAGATGTCACTGTGTGTGTGTCACACAGAGCCTGGCGCAAAACCTTTTTCCATTTTTGTTTCCCCTTTTCTTTTCCTTTTTCTTTTTTTCTGCATACTAATTCTGTGGAGTAGGTGTTGACAAACGCTAAGGCGCTATAGGTGTCAAGGGAAGCTAATCGCATGCCCTAGTTGGCATGACAGCTGTTAATGAACATCAATCACAGGTGAGCGTTTGTGTTTGTGCGCGTTGTCGTCGATAGAGTTGAGCGCCGCAGAAGCGGTATGGCAGCAGCGGCAGAGGCAGCCGCACCGCACGGCTCCACCGTCTAAAGACAGAAAGTGTTTGGGGCCAAATCTGTCTTTGTTTGTGATGATGGTGTGCTACCAGCGCAGCACTTTCTGCAGATGGAGAGGTTCAGTAGATAAGTGATGAAAAGAATTCTCTGAGCACCACTGTTACGGCTCTTTGAACTTTTTTTTTTTCTGTCTTATTTTACGTGATTGCCGCACAAAGACTCCCTCACTCCTTCCTCCTAGACAACGGTCGGGGGAATTCTGCTGATTTGTTCACTTTTGGATGTTTTTTTTTTTCCGGGGGCGGAATAACCAGAAAGTATGGTTACTTTTCACAGGATATAGATCATAAAATAATTATTATGGAAACAAATAAAATATATAGATATTTACACAACAGAAATCAAAAACAGAAATCAAAAAAATTTCACTGTTCTAAACAAAGATATTTTTGTTAATTGTATATATTTGTAATCAAGGCTGTTTAGAATTACTGGGTGAACATTAGGTTTGAAAATAAATCCATTTGTCTAACTATAAATCACCTACGACTCACCTCCACAATGTCAACATCTGTGAATTTGGATAGCGATCTTTCCATAATGACTTCCCCCATTACTGTACTGATAGCTATCTGTGTGTCTTTGAGAATCCATTTTGACTTTCAGGCATACCGAACTCATGTTTTTGCTGTTGGGCTCTAATTGCAGCTGCTGACTGCTACCTCTGCCTGATTTTGTACTCGGAAATGGCCTATTTGAACACTTTCAAAGACTGGAAGACAGAGTGATGATGGTTTCATTTGGGATTTGTTACAGGTAATATATAGATACTTTTAAATAAATGATAAAATAAAAAAATTAAAATAATATACAAAATATCTTCATATATATTCATATATAGCCTAAGTTGTACAGTTGTACCATTTGAAGATGTACAATCCATTATGTTCTATAGTAGGCCTACACCCAAACAAAATGACCTCTATATCATGCAATCTATCTAATCTAAAAACATTACAATTGTAAGCAACAAATTCAATCAACTGGGGAAAGTTTTCTTTCTCATAAGCAAACACACATAAGCCAGGGATGATATTGTGATTCTGAGAAGCGCTGTTTACCTCTGGTAATTAGCACTGCATAAAATAATGTAGTAGATTGGAACATTCAGACTTTAAACATACTATATAAAGTGCACTCCAGTCAATTGGCTCTCTCTTGAAAGAGCATTTTAAATGATAGGACTATATAGGACTGATCTGTGTACTGAAATACTCACATGGGATTCTGCTACACAGAATGGTTTGGTTTGTATGGTTTGTTATATGGTTTGTCCTTGATTTGATTTCTGAAAGCCAACCCATTAGTGAAGGTTGACCAGGGCAGTGTGGTCTAACCAGGCGATGTTGCTATGATGAGCAGAGATTAATATGTGCAAGTTGATGTATGAATGCTAAACACTCAAGGTTTTGAAGTATTGTTAAGGTTTTCAACGATGGCTACAGTAGGTGGTAGGTCTTGTCAAACGTCCACATCATTAGCATTTAATAACTCCTTGATGTCAGTCATAACTGTAAAGCAAGGAAAATGTGAAGGTAGTTTGGCTCAATGCGCCTACAGGTGTTTCCATGGTACTATTCCAAAGAAATCTGTCAATAGCTAATGGAGATATCAGATAATAATGGAGATATCAAAAAAAACATTGAAGTACTTTAACAAGATATATTTAACTCAGTCAAATATGTGCACACATACTCAGCAGCGCAGCGCATCATGGGAGCTGTGATTGTTAGCGTAAGAGACAAGTCAAAGTCATCTAAATCAAATAACCTATCACCGGCCCACCTATCAGGGCCTGACTCAAGGCAGCTCATTTGAATTGGATCTGTAATACGGTCATCTCTTAGGTCATCTGTCACACACAGGCCTCATTGGTATACAACACTCACACACTAATCTATGTCCATGTCCTGAACAACATCACAATACACAGAGACGGAGGGCCCAGGGACCACTGTTGGGGTCTGTATTTACAATGTAAGGAAAGTGTTGATACAAAAAGAATAATTAATACATAATCTACTGTAGATCAAACCAAAAGTAAGGAAACAGGCTCATCTTAATGCTAATGTTCATTATGGAAGTTTGAAAAAGGCCATTGTAGAGCATATTATGATGCCCATTCAAGGACAAAACGATGAAATGAAGTTATATTTGTTACTATTCCACAGAGAATAAGATTTAAAAAAAGGAAGTCAAGGCCTTTGCCTCGGTTGGAATATCATAAAACAAGTGAAGGAAGTTAAGGTATAATGGGTTCACATCTGTGTTCTCTGTAATGTTCTAGCTAGAGAGTTTAATTGTTGTAAATGTCACCTGAGACACTGAGTGATGAAATAATGACAACCTTTTTTTGTTGTGTTGTTCTTTCCCACAATTGAGTGAGCAGGATGTTTGTGGGGTGAACCATATGTGCACTTTGCTCCCAAGTGACCTCCCCCTCCCACAATGTTCAAACAAAGGAGAGGACATCTTAGAAACTTAGAAGCTTACGATACCAAACAAACACACCATTTCATAATGTTAGCATTCAGCACTCATTTTGGATAAATGCTCAGAGTGAGTAAGGGAAATCTACTGCCAAAAACAACAAGTAAAATCAGGACTCTAAGTGATGAATTTAGCTTGCTGTGACACTGATTAAATTATTGGACTTAAAATGCATGCAATGAATACAAGTATGGACAGAAATACTTGCTAATTAAAATGTTATTGAGTAGGTCAGATTGTGAGACAGAAAAATCCATTTGTTTCCATTAAGACACTAACTGTATCTACTTACATGTCAAATATTTGATTAATTTTCCCATGTCATATGACACCCTCTTCCATTCGTAATGCACTGTGAGGAGCTCTGTGCAGTAACAGCATCTACCAAGGCTTGTGCTTTATTCTGAATTACTATCGCAATGATGAAAAAGACGCTAACAGAAAACCACTTAATCTCAATGTTACATCTTTGTGAGGTGGCGAAAGACAAGAGTGAGGCATAGAAGTGGAGCAGACATCCCTGTTAGTAGACTGGTTGATAAGATGGAAGACGATGTAATGAGAATGTAATTTCAATAAAATGCTCCATGCTACCTTTCAAAGTGTGACAAAATATGTTCTTGAACAAATGAGTCACTTAGCCACTGTCTTATAACATTTAGGTATGGAATATAAAAAAATAAGCCAACACTGTTTCAAGGAACACTATCTGACATTTGCTGTATCCTGTATGTAAATGTCAGCATGTGTACCCTTTTCCAGAAATAATCAAATAAATGAGCCAACGTTAACTATCAGGCTGCCACTATGAAATATGATCTGGCCTGTGATGTTGATATTGTGGTTGCCGTACATTTTGGTACGACTTCACGTAAGATGCGAGACATTGCTTCTAAAAGAACACAGGAAAACCCATTCAAGGATAACAAATGAAACAAATTGAGATCTTTCAAGGAGTCCCTGTTTTAGTGATAAAACAATGTCTTGACATTTAACTTTTATTTGTTTTAAAAATAAAATCTGAAATTGAACTGGATAACAGTATGGTGCTATAAATACTAATTTGAATTTGAAGAATGCCTGAACTACAGTTTTTAATACAAAGGCTTACATTGTTAAAATCTGTTATGAGAATGTTCAGTTGCATGACCCTCTTCAAAGGGGGGAGAGTAGCAGAGCTGGAGCCGTTTTTAAAAGCAGTGGAAAAACCTGACACAAAAGAAGCCATAAAACATTCAACATCATTCAACTCTAGCCTCAATGTGTGTGAGAAAATATGACATTGAAAACAACATGGGAATGTCGGTCAGGGAAACACGCTTCAGGAAATCTGTTTGAATGGAATAAAAGGTGTGTGTGTGTGTGTGTGTGTGTGTGTGTGTGTGTGTGTGTGTGTGTGTGTGTGTGTGTGTGTGTGTGTGTGTGTGTGTGTGTGTGTGTGTGTGTGTGTGTGTGTGAATAACAGAACAACTCTGTAAAAAAATTTAATCATACAGTTCCATAGACTCGCCAAGGATTAGAGAAATCAATCTTTTTGATGGACAAAAGTTTAAATTAATAAATAGTTCTATCAGCCATTGAGTCAATGCCCTGAAACAGCAGTGATTCCAATATCAAACAATGACAATTTATACAAAGTATAAACAAAGTATATGAATGAATGTACAACCTTTGTCTAAAAGTTGGAAAAATTGCCTTAAGAATCTGCATGACAGAGAAAATGTGAATGTCAGTATGATTGTATGAGATCTGCGATCAGTGGAAGAGATGTGGTAAGTTGTTCCTTCAATCAAAAACACTGAATCAACTTTAACTCCTCAAGTGTCTGGCTTTGATTTATAGTCATGGAAAATACAGCCCATTTCATATGATTTGGTGGTTACCCCATTTCACATTTTTTCATCAAATCATATTCTCAGGCCATATCTGTAAAATTGAGAAATCATCAGAGCTGAAGTGGTGGAATATTGGAAGTTCAGCTTCATCAGCAGTCTGTGCTGCTGAAATGAGAGACGCCGCCTCTATCTCTCGCCCTCTCTCCCACTGTTCTCGCTTTTTTTTTCTATTCACTTTTTCGCCATCTTTCTCCCCATCTTTCGTTCTCTTCGCATCTCTCGCTCTCTCTCGCAGTCTTTCTTTCATTCAAAGGCCATATTTAATCTGCGGCGTTGAGTTGTCACTTTAGTCTACCGATAGACGGAAGCAAGAGGTTCACTCATGTAAGATAAGTTCATTACACAAACGCACCACTTTTAAACCTTTGCCATGTCATTAAAAAAAGCCATTTGCGTTGCCGCACAAGGAGGTGCTTGGTACAATTGGGTGTGATTCTGGAATTCAGCGGCACCAAATCTTAATGTCTTGCTGATGAAGGTAACACGTGCTATATATCTACGCAGAATTATAATTTAAAGACTTTTAGAGTGAGCCTTCCCTCTTCACAGCACAAAACATAATTGAGTCTTTATCTATCTTTATTGCATGAGTTGGGGTGTCGCTAATACCTCCTACAGTACCACCTATAGGGGCCAATATGTGCTTCCAGGATAGCTGGGATATGGTTAGCATCTCATTAGTTTTTACTTACACTCATATCAATAATATGTAATTAAATTGATACACTATTGATCACCATAGAGTCATTTTGCATGGGAATTAATCAGTGAACTGCTGTGGCATGCAAATCCGAGGCCCGATTTCACTCTTGCGGACTGCATATTCTCATAAGTGGAGTGCAATGTAATATGCAATCCGCTGATGGCTTATTAAGATCCGTTCAGTCATTTAATCTCACGCTGTGGTCAATTATACCTCTCCAGAGTGGCATTGCAGCTTAATTTGATATAAACAAAACAACAGGCAGCAAAGCCGTGGTCATGGTGGAAGATGATACAGCCCATCCTTCTCTCTGTCAGTGTCTCTCTCTCTCTCTCTCTCTCTCTCTCTCTCTCTCGCTCCCTCTCTGTCAGTGTCTCCCTTTCTCTTTCTCTTTCTCTTTCTCTCTCACTCCCTCCCTCTGTCTCTCTGTCTCTCTATCTCTGTCTTCGCTGTCCACACATGAGTCTGCATGACTGCAGACAGATCCAGCAGCCTGACTGCCCACTCCTCTGGGGTTGGGGTTGGTAGTGGTGGGGGGGGGGGTGGGGGGGTGGAGGGCTGGGGAGGGGAG
>NW_028177582.1:0-14415 GCF_964030765.1 Micromesistius poutassou | reverse complement strand
GACGGCGCAGATGAAGGAGGTGCCTTGTTCTCCTTTTTAACAACCTTCTGAATCCTCCCTCTGTCCCGCACTGCTGGCTGGGCCTTCTTTTTCATCATGGTTTTCTGTTGCAATCTCTCCCCCTCTTTATCTCTCTCTCTCCCTCCCTCTCCCCTCTTTATCTCTCTCTCCCTCTTTATCTCTCTCTCTCTCTCCTCCATCTCCCCTCTTTATCTCTCCATCTCTCTCTCCATCTCACTCTCTCTCTCCCTCTTTATCTCTCCCTCCCTCTCTCTCTAACACATATATCCCTTTCTATTCATCCCTCTGTCTCACCCCTTTTTTGATGTTCACCTCTCTCTATCTTTCTCTCTCTCTCTCTCTCTCTCTTTCTAACACTATCCCTCTCCATTTCTCTCGCCCTCTTTCTCCCTCTCCCCAACACCAATGCCTTCTCCCCCTCCCTCTCCCCCTCCCTGGTGTTTAGTTCTCAGCCCCGATCTGGTTGTTCTGCTGTGTGATCTCACATCGGGTGGAGGTTTGAACTTCACTTCTTCATGTTATTCAGTTAGTTCTCCAGCCAGGGGATTGGAGCATATGTGTGTCTGCTGGGACTTTGCCTCTGTTCTCGCCTCTCTTGCTCTGTCCATTTCCCCCCCCCCCGCCCCCCGCCTCTCTCTCTCTCTCTCTCTCTCTCTCTCTCATCTCTGCTCTCTCTCTCTCTCTCAAGTTTTATTAGGTTTGAACTTTGTGAACTTTATCATGATTTTTGGTTAGTCTTGATCTAGGGGATTTGTGCCTTGTCTGGGTCTGCTTGCCCTCTCCCTCTTTCAATCCCCTCTCTATCTCCCTGTCTACTATGCTCTCACCGTCTGTCTCTCACAGTATCTGTCTCTTGTTCACCTCTCCCCTTCCTTCCTCTCTTGCTCCTGGGACCTATTTTAACAAGTATGAAACGCGAAACGCAAGTAACTTTGTGGGCGGATCTCTGGCGCTGTTGCTATAACAGTGGCGGATAAATGACTCTTGCGCCCGACGCAAATCCAAAATGGGTTGGTCTGAAGTAGCTTAATCACCCATAGGTGTGTTTTGGGCGTAACATGCAATAAACCAATGAGAGTTCCAATCTCCCATCCCCTTTAATAGCCAGCGCATTTGAACTTGGCGAGTTGATATTTTGACAACGTGTTTGCAGTCTCCGCTGAGACTGAGTTATTCAGGTATCAGTCTGCTCTCCCTGACCAGGCTGACCTATCTCTTCCAGTCAATCAACAGCCAGTCAATCTCACTCTCCCCAGGCCTTCGCGCCCCACTCAGTCACCCCAGGACGACCAGCCCACCTTTCCTTGCCCCCCATGGCCCCGCCCCACCCCTTATTTTCCCATCAGCCACCACTTACACCACTGCTAAACATGTTTTTTCTGCTTTTGTTCCTGTGAAGCCAAAACAGATCGATGCTGTGTCTATATCGCTCAACGCAATCGTAAGTTATAAGCAATATTCGCTCAGGCGGTGGCTAATTTATTCCCATAACCTTGGAACAACCACTCAGAGTGATTTATCACTTTAGCTAGCTTGACCTTAGCCGTGGCTATACACCAGCCACGCTTTCGCTAGGAATAATAAGCAATGCATCCATTCTTTCCAACGGGTAAGCTACGGGGGTAGCTCTCGCTGTGGTGACCACATGGCTAACATTTGTGTGAAAAACTGTTCAGTATTTCATTCCACAATATTTTTTTGCAGCGTATCGTGCTTAAGATCCGTTGTCATGACAAAGAGAGTGAGAGTGAGAGTGCAAAAGAGGTATACATAGAGAGAGAGAGAGAGAGAGAGAGAGAGAGAGAGAGAGAGAGAGAGAGAGAGAGAGAGAGAGAGAGAGAGAGAGAGAGAGAAAGCAGTTGACAGAGCAAGAGAGAGATGCAGCGAGTAAGATTGAGCAAGAGAGACAGGAGAGATACAGAGAGAAAGAGAAAGAGAGAGAGGGACAGACAGAGAGAGAGAGAGACAGAGAGAGAGAGAGAAAGAGAAAGAGAGAGAGACAGACATAGAGAGAGAGAGAGCACAAGAGAGAGAGAGAGAGAGAGAGAGAGAGAGAGAGAGAGAGAGAGAGAGAGAGAGAGCGAGCAAGAGAGAGAGGGGGCATAGGCTAGCAGCATAATCAAGTTTAATAATCAAGTTTGAATCGCTAGGGGCGGAGCATGATCCGCTTCATGGGAGCATTTAGGGCTAAACTGTTTTTTCATCGTCATGGAAATCCTGAGACCAAAGGGTCATATCTTGTCCAGGACTCTTAATAACAGAGCTTTCAAAATTAATAAGAAAAAGCAAAAAAAAAAAAAGAAGCTATAAAAAGCTTTTGTGTGGAATAGTAATATATTTATGAAGACTGTTTATGATTTTCAGGGTTGTGGGTTGTGGTTCATCCTTTGTTAAGCTTTCTGTTTGAGGAAATAACTTGTAACTGTAAAGAGGAAAACCACTGTGGGAATAGCAAGCAAGCTCAAAGTTGGAAGTCTTTAAGATAAGAAACAATGAGACACGACAAAGCAACCATAAAACGACAAATCCTTCTTTCAACTCGGCTCTCGCTGGAAACGGCCTACTGTTTGGGTTTACAAAACATTGTACAGAGGAAAAACTAACAAAATACGTTACTTTCGGCAAGATGCCGGCGTTTTGCTTACCAAAGAGAAGCGTCGACATCCAAGAAAAAATCTCCCCGGAATCATTATAAGTTGAACAGAGTTTTCTTCTACCGGGCCTCCCTGGGGTCTGTGCTGGCGGGGAGAAAGACTACAATAATTGCAGCATCGATTCAGCGCTGTCTTCATAATCAAGTGACCTTTATGAGTCACCAGCGGCGGGTGGGCTGTTGGCGATGGAGGCGTCTCTGTTGCCGGTTTTATCATACACCGCGTAATTAAATACAGTCATTAGTGGGCGGCGGCACTGACCTCGCCCTAGGGGGGCAGGGGGGGGGCGTGTGTATGTGTGTGTGTGTGTGTGTGTATGGGAGATAGAGAGAGAGAGAGCGAAAGAGAGAGAGAGAGAGAGAGAGAGAGAGAGAGAGAGAGAGAGAGAGAGAGAGAGAGAGAGAGAGAGAGAGCTGCAGGGAGAGGGAGGGAGAGAGAAACAGAGAGACACAGGGGGCAAAGGGTAAGGGGGAGAGAGAGCAGGAGAAAGCGAGGGAAAGAGAGAGAGAGAAAGAAAGACGGAAAGAAAGAAAGAAAGAGAGAGAGTGTGAGAGAGAGAGAGCGTGAGAGAGAGAGAGAGATTACATTGGTACATAGGCATTTGGCCTCTGTGTACCTTTTAAGAAAGTGTGTGTGTGTGCGCGCGTGTGTGTGTCCTCCCTATTAGGATTCGACAGTATGTCCGCGTGCGCGTCTGAGCGCGTGAATACGCGTGAGAGGAGACACATTGAACCGTGCGACCCCCACTCACACACCTGCCCCGACAAAGATCCGTCAAAACACCTGAACCCAGATGTGACACCACCTTACTACACCCACCGGTGACTCAGTAAAAACCTCCCGCCAATTACAGAGACGACCAACACCCGGAGAGAACCAGTCAAAGCAGAGGGAAAAAAAAAAAAAAAAAAGGGAAACGTCCGACAAGAGGTGTTTCCCCCTTCCCTTATCGGGGGCCCAGCAGAGCACTGAGGTAAGCCAAGCTGTCAGATAGCGACGTTTGCACAACTCAACGTGGGTTGTAGCGATTATATAAAAGCCATTTTTCATCTCTTCCTCCCCTTACCACCCCCGCCCCCCCCCCCCCCACACACACACACACACACACACACACACACACAACCCCCATGTCACTTTCTCTCAAAAGAGAGTCAAGTACCGGAGAAGAAACGGAAAATAATCTAGACTTAGGTGAGACGAAGGCAAACGGGGAGAAACATTAATGCATTATTCATCGCAGAGGGAGCGCTTGAGAGGCAATACGGTCCCCGTGTCTGAGTAGACGTTGGGGGGGGGAGATCCGATTTTTTTTATCTTTTTCCGTGTCGTGTTAGAAAGTGCCCGGTGTACGACGTGCATCGCTGACTCGGATCCCGGGCGGTGGCGAGGACGGGGGAGGATGGGGGGGAGGAGCGATGGAGGCGGACGGGGATATCTGGCCTCGGACAGAGCTGAATGGCGTCGGGTTGAACTGTGTGGGGTTGGATGGGGTTTGTCGGTGGGGGGTTGATAGCGCGCCGTTTAAATAGTGTATAGTAGCTATTAAGGTGGCGATATAGCGTTCTGATGAGGTCTGATAGCGTTTGCTTGATTCCATAAATGTAAATGATTATTTAATAAATCATTTATTATTATTACGCCACCAGGTGTGAGCGTGATTAGCCATTACAAACCATTTGCGTGCATTCTAGTGAGATCACGAGTGGCCGTGTCCGCCGTGATATATGACGGATAGGTGAGCAACCTTTGCCACTGGGTGAGTCCACTGGGTGGTCAGGGTGACTGATCTGTCCAGCGTACGTCTCGGTGCACTTGTGACGTCACTAAGGCACAGGGAAGGGCCGAGTTTCGGCTGTTAACGGCTAATCGCACTCACGCCTGGTGGCATGATATCAGCCCTTTAACTAGTATAAGAGGTGGAGCTGCGTAGTGTGGGCTTGTCTGATATGGGATTTTATTGGCAGCGAACGGGTTAGATAGTGTGGGTTGAATATGTATGGGATAAACCACTCCAGGGGGTCCCGCGGTGAGGAAGAGGAGGCTGCGTTGGTCCACCCCCGGAGTGGGTTATTCCACTCACACCACAGTTGTCAACAATGATTAGACACCGGTTACTTTCATCTAGGCTATAATTGGATTTTCATCCACTTCAATGAAATGTAAATATTCCTCCGCGGCACTTTGAGCATATTGTTTTTGCGTTGTCAAGGAAACATCTGGTGGATTTACTTGTGTTTGACCGGTCGTTATAATGTTGGATTTGAAGAGTGTTGATTCAAACTGTTAAAAGGTGTAGCGTTATGGAGAGAGAAATATTATTATTAAGTATTTAACACAGTGGTGTGGTAGATTATGGAGTTCACTTGTGTGGGTTTCAGTCGTATGTCTGAACTAGGATAGAGTGCACTTAGCAGGGTTGGAAGTGTGTGTATGTGTGTGTGTGTGTGTGTGTGTGTGTGTGTGTGTGTGTGTGTGTGTGTGTTTGCATTTCAACCATGTTCCAGGATATTAACTTTTAACAGCAACATACATAATATTGTATGGATGAATTATAAATGGACACACTTCAATACACACACACACACACATGCATACACAACCACAAATGACTATGGAAGTACTACACTACACAACCTTTTCCCCAAGCATTGCGAGGGCTCCTAATGGACACATTTATGCATAAATAAAACACACACACACAGTCACACACTCGCGCGCACACACGCATACGCACAAATTATTTCCAGCTCCTGCTGCTGAATATGAGATAACCATGGGAGGCTTATAATGGCTAGCCAATGAAACAGAACAGTTTTACTTTTTACATTCCACAAACCTCTTTCCACTTCAAGAATAAAGGCCAATTATAGGCTTCCTCAATGTTCAAAAGAGGAATTAATGCGTGAGGAAATTTTAATGGCAACAAATTTAAATAACAACGAACCGAGCAGTCGGTTACCCGCCTAATTCCACCGATAAGAAGCCCAGGTGGGAAAACTCGACGGCCATTTTGTTTCCGCGAGAGAGCGGAAAGCGTAATAGTTGCTAACGGTGAACTTGGGTAACTGTGTGTGTTGACTCAAAGCATAGGGTTAGAATTAAACCCTATGCAAAGTCCCCCTTGAGCAGCAGTGGTGGAATGTACACTCTAGTTGAAGTAAAAGCCCTCTCAGAAAGCAGTTTAAATATTCCTCCATGAAGAATTATAATAGTGTAGTTTTAAAAGACTTGTAAAATAGTTCCTAACCTATCGTAGGTCAAAGTGTTTAGTGTGTTTAACTTATCTTAGCTTAGCTTGTATGACCCAGTTAGGTTGGGCCTTAATGTTTTCAATTGTTATTATACAAACTATTACTCACGACTTGAAGATGTAGGCCTAATACAAAAAAAGCAAACTGAAACAATTGCTTTGGAAGTAAATAAGTACTTGAGTGAAAGTATCTTAAGCCAGGGGAGTAAAAGTGCCTTAAGCTAGGCTAGGCAAATTATTAAGTGTTTGTTGAATATGATGCAAGAACAAGTCAATATCGGCATCAGTTTACTAAATCTCTTGGCTTCTATAGGCTACATAATCCATAGGCTATGTTACAGTTTCAAATATTTTAATTAGGATATAGTATTTTAATTCTGATTTAACATTAATTGTTCATTCATGTTGTTACTTTTTAATATCAGTCATTATGCTAAATAAAGTCACGTTTGGCAATGAGCGGGGTCCAAGTAACCTATTCTCGCAATATAGACCCTAAAGGTTATCTCATGGTTTGACAGCCCTCCTCAAAAAAAAATGACAAGGTGTCTTAATGTAGTCTAGGCTATCAACCAATAACCAAATTACTAAACTAATTAAAGGACACACTGTTACTGTCACTGTTACTTCTGTCAAATTCCTTCTTTCTGGGTCAGACTGGGAATAAATTCGGAGGTCTTGGTTAAATACATATCTATGGCAGCAGGTATCAGCATACAGCTGTGTTCCCACGTCAATGCATGCTCTTCGCTCGACCACTGACATTTTGCAGAGTCTCACTCAAGCCAAAGTCCCAAAGTTGGCAACCCTGCTTACCTCTGTTTACCAACCCCTACTGTTAACCTACGACTCTGCCTGTCCGCTGATTGCACAAGGCAGGAGTCTTCCACAAGGCTAGGCAGACCTGTGCTGAAGCTAGCAGGCTAGTCACGTGTTTTGTGTGAGTGGCTTTAGCGGGAGGCCTGTAGGGAGGGTTGGGATTTTTTCAGTTGTATCCTCTAATCAAAATCGAGTTAACTCTGGTTTCTCCAAGCTGACTGCCGTAGCATTAAGCAGTTTTCCACACCCGGGATAGAGAATATCGACAGCGGGCTAGCTGATGATAGTCGTGGGACCTCTGTACCGCTAACACAAGCTAATGCACCTGGCTGCCTAGCAACAAGCTGGACCCAGGTGGCAGGTGCAAATACATCCTGGCATGTTTGGTTTAGGTTTGTTTTTCTTGGGGGATTAGCTATCATAGTTCACTAAGTTCACCAATGGTAGCTCATTAGGAAATGTTTTTGTTAAGTAGACGAATAAGTTTTGGGTTTTATCAGTTTATTTTTTACAGTTTCTTATTGTGGTGAGTATGGCTCTCTCTTGATTGGTTAGGTTTATGTAAGTTATATTTATATATTTCCTGATGATGATCAAACCATTCAGAGTGAGTGAGGGGTAAAGCAACACTTTTCATGATGTTTGGAGTCTGAGGAACGATGCCCCATGAAGCACAGTTAAAATGTGGTTGGCAGGGTTACCACACAAGTCTTACCAATTTACTAAATTATTTGATAATTCTAGCAACCAGCCTCAGCAAATCTTACAGAATTATTACGGAAAATATTCTGGAATTCACCCCTTTCAAGCACGACCCACCTGGGCTGTGAACTATAAATGCTTTAAACAAAAAAATGAAAGCAACCTCTTGATTCACGGAGGAAATAAAAATTCTCTGTCAAAGTGGGTGAACCCACTTTTTCAGATCCTTTTGCAAACACAGGGAGGGTTGTCAGGGGCTCATCCGTGCCAAACGCCACTACCCCCGTTAAAAACGCACAACAACATAGATGTTACGAGTATGGTGTCGTTGTGTTTGACTTTGTGCCTGTCAGTTTGCGTGTGCCTCCCCGACACCGGAAATCGAACATCGAACGCCAGCCGGGGGAACACAGCAGGGTGTTTCCACAAGCTGGTCTCAGCTGCTGCTGTCCTGTTGTGATTCTGTCACAACAAAGCGAAACAGAAAGTGAAAGTAAAAGCGGCTCTGGGGTTTTCAAGCGAGACGGAACATACTTATGTTGTGTTCCAGATGCCTCGTACACCACATGCACAAATTGCTCTTGTGACGTAATTTCCTGGCTTGCAGCACTTTTAGCGTTCCCGTTAGTCTTTCTGAGTCATTGGCTAGTCATTGTTATTGTTAGGTACATTAGCCTCTTTAGCAAACCAGCTCGAAAACAAACAACACAACTTTACATTGTATTGCACGCACAGCAAGACCTTGCAATGCATAAATTGGTGACCGGATTAAGGTAGCAATGTAATCAAATGTGTAAGAGCATTTCAAATCTACATTTAAATGACCAACGTGGTACAAATACAAAGAAAAAACATCTCTCTACGGGCGCCTCACTGAACTCAGTATACTCTCAGAATCCCGAGTGGGACCGACCAAAAGGGGGCCGTGCCTCCGTGGGAGATTTCCCCACTTTGCTACTCATGCGGGTGGTGTACGAGGCATCTCGAACACACCATTATAGCCTCTCCGGAGCTAGTCACAAGCCAGCGGTGGAGACATTGGTGGAGACACATGAGGTCATGCCTTCGCTGCGTTGCAAAGATGGAACTGTGAGCGAAAGGTAGGATAATGTTAAAAGTCTAAAGTTCAGTGTTTTGGTTTGTTTCCTTGTTTGCTGGTTTGCATGGTGGTTGTTTTTCTATTTCCATCTCGTGAGTTCTGCTCAACCCACGCTTTTCTTTATACGGCACCGCCTCAGGAAGCTAGGAGACTTCACACCTGGAAGATCAACAACTTTCTCTGAGAACTGCAACACACACACACACACACACACACACACACACACACACACAGTCAAAAACACAGAACAGAAAACGGATTTATAACCTCGTCAGCACATTTCCTCTGTGACATACACTTGTTCCGAGTTCCAGAGTCCCACTAACACTGTTGTGTGCGGGCTACGTAAGGGATAATCACGAGAGGCAGGGCAATAAACAGTGGACGGCTTACCTTCCACGGCTGCCTTGAGGTGATTATCCCGTTTATTCTACTTCTTGCTTGCCAACATAATAAAACAATTCAAATACTTTAATAAATCAGCTTTTTCTTATTCGTATTGCATGCTTAATAAATGTATACTCTGTTTGAGTTCATCTCCCTCAAAAAGTAGTCCCCTTTAGAACTACGGTGAATAACGTTAGCAAATTTTTCGGAATCCGGAAGAATCATGAATATTAGGGTTACGGTTATGGTTAGGGTGAGGGTTACGGTTATGGTTAGGGTGAGGGTTACGGTTATGGTTAGGTTTAGGGTTAGGGTTAGGGTTAGGAGTCAGCGTGTGAGTTTGCCTGTCCAATCCTAGCGCTTGAGGCGGAACTTTTCCCGGATTCCGCCTACGAAAAACACAGTCGCGACCGGGGAACATAGGACCCGGGGAACATAGGTACGCTCCCCGTTAGCTCAGCTGTAGCTTATTAGTTTCTATAGCAACCACACAAGGCTGCATCTGATCATTAGTTTAATAACGTAGTTGCTACATTGTATCTCGCTTGCGAGACCCTCCGATAGATTTCTGACACATTTTAGAAACTTTTTTAAACAAGGTTTATTTTTACAATGGACCTCATGTTTGACTTTTCTGTGATAGAAAAAAAATACAAGCGGCGTATTGATCTACTAATTGATGACGCTGTTCTCAGTCAGCGGGCAACCTGCCGGGTTAATGCCCTCCTCCCAGCCAATCAGAATCAAGCATTCTTAAACAAAGTAGAATAAAGCATACCAACCACCAATTAGAACGCCAATAACACCAGAAGGGCGTCTTCTACATAACTCTGACTTGTCCCAAATCCGCAACGACCAATACAATACAATACCGCCCCTTTCATCTGCGTTTACTCTTACAATATCTACAATGGAAGTCGTTTTGTCTTGTTGCCTACCAAACATCTGGGGATTTCGAAAAGCAAGTTAGTTGTTTGGCTGGCGGCAGGAATGGAAATGATGCCTTCCCCCCCATTCTCCTCAGCTGTGAAACAAACTCAGCGAACCAAACATTAAATTATTTGATTCTCTTTCTACTATTGTCTGCTCAGTTCACCAGATTGGTGAAATGAAGGATTTCCAGTGACTTTGTTTAAATATTTTTAACCCAGGACAAGAAAGACGTGTGAGAAAGACTTCTGCATGTCAATGCTCCAATAAAGCATAAAGACTTTTGATTGGCTGTACAAGGCAGGTTTTACCAAGCTACACTATGCTCTCTCTCTCTCTCTCTCTCTCTCTCTCTCTCTCTCTCTCTCTCTCTCTCTCTCTCTCTCTCTCTCTCTCTCTCTCTCTCTCTCTCTCTCTCTCAGACCCATTAGGGAACATTGATTATGAGGCACGGCCCCAACGGTGTCTCTGCTCGCCCTTTAAATGCAGAGAGAGGCCCGTAACTCTGCGATGAGTTCCTATGTTTGGCTCTTTTTGTTTTTTTGGTAGCGGTATTGATTGGCCTCTGAGGCCATTCGTGTCTCTCTGCCTCCGCTTTGTCTTTGTTTATGTCCGTCAATGAGAACTAAGCGAATGAGGAGGACGAACAGGGCGAGCAAGTGGGTTTAATATCACATGAACAGAGCTGATCTCTGATTCGTCTGTTGCACACAGATAAAGAGGAAATGGTCCTCGTCGCCAGGGAACAGAAGACACGCGCACGCGTCAAACGGCACACAGTACCAACACACACACATAGAGCAACAAACACACCAACACATACCTAAAACACCACGCACACACCGTAACTTTCATACACACACACACACACACATCTGGCTAAATGATGGAGTAGATCTGTGCTCAAGTGATAGATGCGTCTCTGGGACCTAATAGTGGAGGGAGCAGGGAGCCGAATGTTTACTTGAGGGGTTGCGAGTTGCGAGTCCCACACACACACACGCGCGCACGCACTCACGTGCGCACGCACGCACACACACACTTTTGTGGGCACAAACAAGTTCTGTACCTCTCATACTCTTGCGTGCATGCGTGACCACACACACACACACACACACACACAGTCTTTCTGCAAAACACAAAGACACACAAGCCCACACACCACACAATCACTCTCTATCACACACTTTCCTCAACACAAACTCAATCTCTCTAGAACAGGCCGACACACGCACACACACAACATCACCCTCCGTCACATAGTTTCGTCAACACAAACGTTCACACACACACAAAAAGTTTCTCTATATCAGATGCACACACCTACACACACACACACACACACACAAACACATATACTAAAATACACAATAACAATTTGTCTCTCTATCTCACACACACAAACACACACATAGAAACACACAAACAAGGTCTCCATCTCTATCACACACTATCGCACACAAAAGTTCACAATCTGTTTCCATCTCTCTTGCACACCCCCATATTTCCCTAGCATGTACCCAATCACTATTTCTCTCTCACTCACCCACACACACACACACACACACAATCCCTCACGCTCTTTCTTATTCACACACAGACACACACACACACACACACACACACAGCATCCCTCAAGCTCTCTTTCTTACACACACACACGCACACCACAACCAATCCACCTTGCCTAAAATCTGCTGGAAGCTGATGAAAAGAAGGGAGATTGGGTCCCCCCTCCTCTCCTCTCTCCCACCATCCCCCCCCCCACCCCCTTTCTCCCCCCACCCCACCCACGACACACACATCCCCCCGGCTACAGAACTGCACTCCCCCGACGGTCCCTGGAGGGTTTATCACAAGCCTCCATCTTGGCTGGCTGGCAGCTGCAGCCGCCGCCGCTGGAGTCGCTACATCTCCCGCTACACCGCCAGCCAAGCACACCTGTCCAGATAACAGGTGGAGAGGGCGAGGGGCCCCGGGGCGGGGGAAGGGGGGGAGGAGGAGGAGGAGAGGATAAGAGGAAGAGAGGAAGAGGAGGAGACAGGGGGGAGGAGGGATGGAGGAGTAGGAGGAAGGGAGGAGAAGAGGAGGAGGAGGGATGGAAGACTAGGAGAGGAGGAGGACGAGGAGCAAGAGGAGGGTTAGGAGGACGAGGAGGACGAGGCAGGGGGAAGGAGGGATGGGCGAAGAGGAGAGGAGGAGGAGGCAGGGGAGAGGAAGGGGGGAGGAAGAGGAGGAGGAGAGGGGAGAAGGAGGAGGAGGCAGGGGGGGAGGAGGGGGGGAGGCGTAGGAGGAAGGAGGGGTGGAGGAAGAGGATAGGAGGGTGAGAGGAAGAGGGGAGTTAGGAGGGGGAGGAGGAGGAGGAGGAGGAGGAGGAAGGGAGGAGGAGGGTGAGAGGAAGAGGAGGAGGCAGAGAATGCGGGGAAGATGGATGTGGGCATGCAGCAGGGCCTTAAATCTGACTTTGACTCCTGCTGCCGCAGAATATTGAAGAGCTGCAAAGAGAGAGGGCAGAGGAGAGCATGATCCACTAAAACAAACAAGACCAGAATGTCCTTCCCTCTGTAGGTTCCTCCATCACTGAGAAGTGTCGCGTTTCACGCATGGCCGGGTGACAAGCCAAGATGGATTCGCTGATCCAATCAGGGAAGAGATGCCCTGGTCGTTCAGGGACAGAGCCGGAGCGGTGCCAGGCTCCGCTGGCGCGTCAAACTCTCCCGCTCACTTATCACTGACGGATGGCTATGTCGTCTACGAAATTACACTCATAGACGTGCTCTTTAATCCTCTCTTTAAGCAGCCTGTTTAATGGACCTTTATTGCCTTCATGGACAGTGGCGGAGGGGGAGAGAGTCCGGATGGCCGGTTGACAGAGAGAGTGACAGACGTGCCGCGGGGGAATGGAGGTGGAGCCGGGTTGTTCCAGGGAGAATTGATGGGGTCGGTGAGCGCAATACCGCTAGCGCACGAGCGCACTACCGCAATACCGCTAGCACACAAGAGCAATACCGCTAGTGCACAAGAGCAATACTGCTATTGCACTGGCGCAATACCGCTAGCACACTAGCACAATACCGCAAGCGCACTAACGCAATACCGCTAGCGCAATACCGCTAGTGTACTAGCGTAATACCGCTAGCACACTAGCACAATACCGCTAGCACACTAGCACAATACCGCTAGCACACTAGCGCAATACCACTAGCACACTAGCGCGATACCGCTAGCACACGAGCGCACTAGTGCAATACCACTAGCACACTAGCGCAATACCGCAAGCGGACTAACGCAATACCGCTAGCGGACTAACACAATACCGCTAGCGTGTGAACGTACTAGTGCAATACCGCTAGTGCACTAGCATGATACCGCTAGCAGACTAGCGCAATACCACTAGATGCTGAAAGGCACAACTAACAAACACACTATCCTGCGCCCTGATAAGTTAAGGTTTTGTCGCGTGTGGTTTGTGGCTTGTGCTATACCCAAATAAGAAAGAAAGAGAAAATGTTTACTTTGGAAGCCAGGGAGCTCAAAGATGAAGAAGTCCCCTGACAAAGTCAGCAATTAGCTCTTTATAAATCCTCCTAGCTTCTATCGACTCCGACACGATGAATACGTTCGGTTTCCGATTGAGGTGTTTGAGACCAGTGGTATTTGAGTGGGTCACAGAGCACATGGCAACCCTTAATCTTTAGAAAGAAGGCTTATGTTTCAAAGTTGGTTCATGTTTCATTGCCGTGCTTCATTGAGTTAAGCCCCAGTTGCTGCTGGTCTTTGGTCGCTCCATGTTATTAACAGTACATGAACTTTATTTATAGTGGTCAATACCTTTTTATATTTTTTGGTTATGACTTAATGATTAATGACTTTGGTGCTGAGGCTAGACCTATCAGAATCCAGTGGTTTAGAGGCTTATAAAGTGGTCTAAGGCACCACTACCCCATTATCCTGTCTCATAAATCTGTTTTTAGATTAATATCTGAAGTCTGATGGCAGGAGTGTTCAGATCTGGGCGGATGAGGATGAGCCTCAGATTTCACTCTATTTCGCTCCCATGGACGTTTCGACCAATCACGCTGGTGGAGGCGAGAATCAATAAGTGCCTCATTTGAATATCAACAGCGAACCCAGACTGGGCCAGCACCAGTAAACCATACAGTGCAGCTCTAGCTGCACCACAAAGATTTCAACTCAATGGCGTGCACAATCTCCACTGTGGAAACACACACACGCGTTCAAATCCCCTTTCTGAAAGCACCATCCACTCACACAAAAATGTGTTTCAGTTGGGCAGAACATCTCCGTGACGAACCAGGGAAACAAGGTGCCTTCTTCGCCCGGGGGTTCTGCTAAAACACAGCAGGAACTCCGGTTCCCAGATTACCCGAAACAAATGTGTACACTCACAATCCCCATTCAGAAAACAATGAAGGCCACCGTTGCTCCAACATCAGGTCGTTCCCATGGTAACAAAAATGCGGTGTACACATGGAAAGCACCAGAGAAGAATGGAGCTAAAGATAGCTGCAGTGTGAAAGTGTGCATGGAAA
>NW_028177583.1:7500-12698 GCF_964030765.1 Micromesistius poutassou | reverse complement strand
TACATACATACATACATACATACATACATACATACATACATACATACAGGTAAAACATATCAAAAGGGTGATGGGGCGTTGGCCGTTAACCATGAGTAGAGTCCAGGCCTCCAGTCTCAGTCACCGCAGCACGCTACAACAGACAGAACAGTGAACTAGAAGGGAGAAAGTACACAGTGGAAATGTATACTACTGCTACTAGTTGAGTGACTGCATTAACAAAAGCACCAACATCATGGCCTCCTTCCTGTGTCCCCCTGCAGAGCCCCCCTCCCTCTCCATCAGCCCCTCCCCGCTGTGACCCCCCCCCCCCCTCTCTCTCTCTCTCTCTCTCTCTCTCTCTCTCTCTCTCTCTCTCTCTCTCTCTCTGGAGGACCTCCACTGGTCCAGACGGACACTGTGGAGGTCCATGCAGGGATGTCCCGCTGACATCATCTGACCCTCTGACCTCTGACCTCTGACCTCTGGCCACAGAGAGGGGTCTAGTCAGATGTAGGAGAGCGATATCATATCATCTATCCACTTCAACATGAAGGAGGCTCAGGAGAGCTGGCTGGATCAGGATCCTCTTCACCCGTCACCTTTGTCGCTCCTAAACCGCTGAGCGGGTTCATGTGCTGGCCCGTCCGACCTTTGACCCTCAGTGACCCGACAGCACAGCGCTTTGAGGACAGGCCGGTGACAGACGGTGTGTTGGGTCATTGAGAGACGCTTCCACCTCCAGCTGAGCCTCCTAACCCACCTGATCCTGTGTGTTCAGACGCCTGCAGGCCGCCTCCCGCTGCAGGGTGGAGCCCGACTGCAGACCTTCAGGATCCAACCCGCCACCTTTAGTCTGGGAGTGGAACCCCCCCACACCGGACCACCCTGCCCCACACACACGTTAAGAACCCCACCACACCGGACCACCCTGCCCCACACACACGTTAAGAACCCCACCACACCGGACCACCCTGCCCCACACACACGTTAAGAACCCCACCACACCGGACCACCCTGCCCCACACACACGTTAAGAACCCCACCACACCGGACCACCCTGCCCCACACACACGTTAAGAACCCCACCACACCGGACCACCCTGCTCCACACACACGTTAAGAACCCCACCACACCGGACCACCCTGCTCCACACACACGTTAAGAACCCCACCACACCGGACCACCCTGCCCCACACACACGTTAAGAACCCCACCACACCGGACCACCCTGCTCCACACACACGTTAAGAACCCCACCACACCGGACCACCCTGCCCCACACACACGTTAAGAACCCCACCACACCGGACAACCCTGCCCCACACACACGTTAAGAACCCCACCACACCGGACCACCCTGCCCCACACACACGTTAAGAACCCCACCACACCGGACCACCCTGCCCCACACACACGTTAAGAACCCCCCCGGTCGCAGGCCCACCCCACCCCCCCACAGGCGTGGCAGAGGGGCGGGGCCTGTGGTGTGGATGCTACTCACCCTAGCCCGTCTTCTGCTGCTCTCATCTCCTCCACTAGAGGTCAGTCACGGCCTGTGAAGGCAGAGTGACAGTGGGAGGGGCTATCTCCTCCGAGTCATGAAGTGGGAGGGGCTATCTCCTCTGAGTCATAAAGTGGGAGGGGTTATCTCCTCTGAGCCATACAGGCGGTTTTATGAGATCTTGTTTTGTGGAATTGTTGTCGCTCATGACCGCATAAAATAGTTTGTTTATTTTCTAGGTCATTAGCGGTGATATTAAATGAATGCCGTGGTCTTCTGAAAGAGAAAGTGACTCTTTCCTCCGCGTGGGTTCAGACGAGGCGACGCGGGCTGGATATCGGTTTACTACACTGAACATTTATCAATTACTGCTGAAGTCTCATGTCACGAGATATATACACACTTTAGATCCTCTTTTACCAGGAAACAACGCGGATGTGGAGTGTGTGTGTGTGTGTGTGTGTGTGTGTGTGTGTGTGTGTGTGTGTGTGTGTGTGTGTGTGTGTGTTTGAGAGAGAGAGAGCGAGAGAGAGAGAGAGAGAGAGAGAGAGAGGGAGGGGGGAGAGGGGGGGAAGAGAGAGGGAGAGAGTGTTTATGTGTGCAGTTTTATGTTTGTATGTTTGCATGAATGTGTTTGTGTTTGTTTTGTGATTCTGCCAGAGGAGTCAAAGGGAAAGTGGAGAGACTCTCCTGCTCTACAAGCAGCTTGTCATTACAACACAGACACACACACACACACACACACACACACACACACACACACACACTGGGACGATCTAAGAAGGGAAGTTTGTGCGTAACCATGGACACCGTGGGCGGTGAGGCTCTGTATCTCTGGAATCTCCCGCCACCATTACAGCTCACACTTCACCGGACGCCATTTTGTGTGTCGGCAGTTTTGGAGTTATGACGCTGGTGACGGTGTTGTCTCTACACCCTGCTCCACCTAGGAACACAACACAACACAACGATGATCTACCTTTAGTACACAACACAACGATGATCTACCTTTAGTACACAACACAACGCAACGATGATCTACCTTTAGTACACAACACAACGATGATCTACCTTTAGTACACAACACAACACAACGATGATCTACCTTTAGTACACAACACAACACAACAATGATCTACCTTTAGTACACAACACAACGCAACGATGATCTACCTTTAGTACACAACACAACACAACACAACGATGATCTACCTTTAGTACACAACACAACGATGATCTACCTTTAGTACACAACACAACACAATGATGATCTACCTTTAGTACACAACACAACAACTTGACTTTTACTACACAACACAATAATCTCACCTTTAGTACACAATAAAACACGATCTGACTTTAATGACAAACCAAATTTAAAGTTAGAGCCAGGGTCAAAGGTTTGTTGTTAATATTTACAATACTCTTCATTACCACAACACAACATTGTAAAATAATCTTGATAAACTATGACCAAACCAATGTTTTTATTGTCTTTAATCAGACGCCGTGTGCAGTGACCACAGCCGCCATTCGGCGCTTCTGTTGACGTCAGGAGACAAGATGGAGGCCGGTGTTGTGGCAGTTTGTACAGTTGGTGTTGTGGTGCTCCTGGTCTCTGGCGGGAAACCAGGCTGCAGCTACCGGGGCTTTCCAGAGCCAACCCTCAGCACACCATGTGACCCAGGCAGCCAATCAGGTCACCCAGCCAGCCTGTCTCCAAACCAGTCAGATCAGTCCTGGGCCTTATTCACCCGGCAGCCATCTTGGTTCTACACGCTAGCTGGGTGGGGACTGGATGAGGATTTATACATTCTGTTATTTGATCTGCTGACAGATTATATCTCTGCTTTCATGATGTTAAAGCTATTTACATTTAGTATGATTGTGTTCATATTGTATAACATAGAATATTATCAAATACTGAATAAATGAAAGGCTAAATACATATCTCAATTACCTAAAATCATAAATGCTGTTAATAAATGTTTTTGTTAATGTTTATGTATCACATGGCTTCTCTTTTTTTTATAACTTAACATAAGAATTTTGTATTATTCATTTCTGTATTTTTTTATTCAATTTCATATTTTAAAATCAAATAGTTTATATTTGTCAATTTAATCCTAAGGATTAACATATAACCTAACAACCTTTAATAATAAACCTAACCTCTTAACAAAGTCTCTGAACCTAACCTAACGATAAGTATAGTAAATATATGTAGGCAAAACAATTTTTATGTATTTTATTGACAGAATAAGCCAAGTATATATGATCCAATTCCCCAAAGAACACAGAAAATACAACAGAGAGCATTAAAGCTAGCCTAGCTCGATTGTGGTAGCCTATGTAGCAATGCAATTATCTATCTAGCAGAACTCTCAAATAATATATTTTAAGGAAACACATTAAATTATTGTTAAAATTATTGATTATTGTTTTAAAACTTGACAGAATCTCACTGTCCAAAATCTTGATTCTGAATCTTTAAACGTTATTTCAAACTTAAACATTACTAAACAATATAACATAATTAAAAGGTTATAAGATGAAGCAGTTAGAACCAAAACAAAATGGCCATCATGGTGAGGTCGTGTTACCATGGTTTCCAAGCGTCAGTGAAAGATTGCAAGTTTAAGCCAGTTTAATCAAATCTATCACAAATACAGAGATCTAACTGATTTACACTTCTTACGGATTGATGTTTTTTTTAATCAAAATAAATTTAAGTATGAATGTTATTGTAATTAAGCAAATGTAGCATCTTTAGTTAGCTGAAGTCCCAAAACTGATTGTGAGGATTATAAATGAACAGCGATCCACTCCATCCTGGTTTAGGAAGCTGAACGTGAGAAGCCTCTTCATGATTTAACTTTGAACCTAAACAGCAAGGAAGCACAAGTCATCATTAATCATTAAATACATTATCACTGAGATGATACTGTTTATTAGACTGGGTAGCCCCGCCCATTCTGCCGGTGATTTGAGTTGGCCCTGCAGAAGGGTCTGGAGAAGAGCAATACATTCCTTTCTAGTTTCGATACATTTTAGCGGGAGCCAATCAGCAAGCTGGCTTTTCCCCCTGGCGCGCTATTGGCTGGTTTAACACAATGACGACAGGGAGGTGACGGCAAGCAGCCAATTGCAATCTACCATTGAGCTTAGTCTGGCAACAGCCAGGCTAACTGTTAATATATTACTGTGATGAAGTACTGTTAATATATTACTGTGATGAAGTAATGTTAATATATGATTGTTAATCTATTACTTTGATGAATTACTGTAAACATATGATATATGTTAATCTATTACTGGGATTGGGATTATTGTTAAAATATGACTATAACTGTAAACATATGACTGTGAATAAGTATTGTAAAGTGGTAAAGTACTGACTGTGGTCAGAGGTTGTTCCTCAGGAGCCGGATTCTGCCCCTCAGTGTTCTCAGAGCTGGTGTCAGAACCTGGGAAGTAGCAGAGTGGGAGGAGGTGAAGTCATGAGCTAGATGTATCTAGATCTATAGAGCTGTATAGTCCAGTGAGCTAGATGTATCTAGATCTATAGAGCTGTATAGTCCAGTGAGCTATATGTATCTAGATCTATAGAGCTGTATAGTCCAGTGAGCTAGATGTATCTAGATCTATAGAGCTGTATAGTCCAGTAAGCTAGACAAGTCACTAAGTAGCATTAATCATAAGATCAGAACTGCA
>NW_028177583.1:0-2500 GCF_964030765.1 Micromesistius poutassou | reverse complement strand
GTTCTGGTTCCACGTTGACTCAACTCCAGGGGGTTATGGACCCCTTACGTCCTTGCGGACCCTCCTTGCGTCCACCGCGAGGGCCGGACGTGCGCCTCCCACAAACTGGAACCTTCCGTCGAGGCCACGCAGCAGCGAGGGCTGTGATTGGTCCACTCACTAAAACCCGACGCAGAACCATAAAGGTTCACGACTGAGTCGAAGCGTCTGCGGGGTCGTTGTGTTGGTCAACGTAGAAACATAACTGAGCCTTCAGTACTGATACACTGAGTACTACTACACTGAGTACTGCTACACTGAGTACTACTACACTGAGTACTGCTACACTGAGTACTACTACACTGAGTACTACTACACTGAGTACTACTACACTGAGTACTACTACACTGAGTACTGCTACACTGAGTACTGCTACACTGAGTACTGCTACACTGAGTACTACTACACTGAGTACTGCTACACTGAGTACTACTACACTGAGTACTACTACACTGAGTACTGCTACACTGAGTACTGATACACTGAGTACTGCTACACGGAGTACTGCTACTGTGTGTGTGTGTGTGTGTGTGTGTGTGTGTGTGTGTGTGTGTGTGTGTGTGTGTGTGTGTGTGTGTGTGTGTGTGTATGTGTGTGTGTGTGTGTGTGTGTGTGTGTGTGTTTAGGAGTATGGTGAATCTTTATTCTGGGGTTAAATGGTGGATATCTCCATGTGAGAGGTCAGACAGTAGATATAAACTCACCTCCTGTCTGGTTGAAGCGCTTCTTCAGAGTCCCAAGGTTGGCTTTGAAGCGCTGCTGGGATCCCAGAAAGATTCCAGTGCACATCTCCAGATAGCCTGGGTCATCTCTGGTGAACTGGTCCATCCAGTCCTGTTTGGGTACGGCTCTCTTACTGTTGCTGTCATAGTGAAAAATCTGAACTTCATCCACCATCCCTACAGCAACAAACTCTGGGAAGGTTGAGAGTCCAGACGACGCCGTGTAGAAATAATGCAGAGAGTGAAGCGCTGTAGACAGACAGACAGACAGACAGACAGACAGGTTAATACTGTACATTAATGTAGACAGACAGACAGACAGACAGACAGACATGTAACTACTACTCCTAACCCCCCTGGCATATGGCCCCCCCTCCTCCCGCACCTCTCTCCTGTCCTATGGGCTATGGCCCCTCCCCCTGTCCAATGGCCCCTCCCCCTGCCCCATGGCTCCGCCCCCTGGCCGTCCAGGTAATGTCGGAACCTTTAGTTTGATCTTATTGACATCCAAACATCTCACTGTAGCCTACAGCACTGGCTGTCCAGACCTTCAACTACAACACAACCTGCTGCCTCTTAATCATTACTGCTCATATGAATAATAAACGATTATTTACATAACTATTACAATCTTTTTATTATTATAATCATATCGGTGTATTTCTTTATTTAATGACGGCATTTTAGCTATCTTCACATTTCCATCATTGGAAATTAATAATAGAATAATATAATTATTATAATTCTTAATAATATATTTATAGTAATGATACTAATTATATTATTGTGTGTCTGCGTGTGTATATTCGTGTGTGCGCGTGCGTGATGCTTGTCCAAGAACGTTGACAAGTTAATAATAAGATATTTCTGAGTGTTAATATAATACTTAGGATTAAAAGTAGACTTAAAGTAGACATCGGATTCCCTCCAAACTGAAGTTTAATGTTTGGTTCTGATAATAGATTGTACATTTAGTAACGACGTCATCAAACCAGTGGGTTGGTTTCGTTTTCACAGTTCGGACTCAAAATAAATGTTCTTATATTCGTTTAAATATTCACATTAAAATATGAATCATGTTGTGGATTAATTGATTAATTAGAGAGGATAATCAAATGCTTTTCAACTTAACTAAGAGATCTAAGCATCGTCTCTTCAGGGACAAGAAACGAACCTTTTGGAAAGATCGTTTCGAAAAGTAAAAAGTGTCATCAGTCTTACCTGAGGACACACCGTGACCAAAGACCAACAGCAGCAGCCCTATTAGCGCCTTCATATCGATGTATTCAGAAGAACAGCTCGATGAGATTATCCACAGAGACGTGACTCCGACTCCAGCATCAGACGGACTGACCAGGAAACCTGCGGACAAGAGACGGAGGGAGAGGGAGAGGCCGCTCTGGACCAATAGGAACTCAATACGGCTGCGACGTCAAGTTTCCAGGAGAACCTCAAAGTGAAACTAACTCAAACCCACACACACACACACACACACACACACATCAAGTTCCATGTAACCCTGAAATAATTGTTCTAACAATATCATGTTCAACTAAATGTGTGTGTGTGTGTGTGTGTGTGTGTGTGTGTGTGTGTGTGTGTGTGTGTGTGTGTCCGTGTGTGTGTGGTCCACAGCCCTGACCAGCGTTAGTGTGACTAGAGTTCATATTTCTTATGATCTTCCTCCACTAGCGTCCTGATATCAGATGTCTTATGCTGACAAAACACACACACACACA
>NW_028177584.1:0-9538 GCF_964030765.1 Micromesistius poutassou | reverse complement strand
AATGGTGTGTGTGTGTGTGTGTGCAGGTTGTCTGGCTGCCTGATCACACAGGAAGGCTGTGCTTCTCTGGCCTCAGTTCTCAGCTCCAACTCCTCTAGTCTGAGAGAGCTGGACCTGAGTACCAATGATCTGCAGGATTCAGGAGTGAAGCTGCTCTCTGCTGGACTGGGGAGTCCACACTGTACACTGGAAACTCTCAGGTCAGTTATCAGCCTCTTCTTCAAACTGCGTCTTGGGGTTGTTTAATATGTAAGGGATGATCCATGACTAGGTGGACTGTCAATATCGATATGTATGCTATACGTGATGTAACTCTGGCCAGCTGATGAGAGCTGAGGAGTTGTCATTAGTGTAGACATGGTGATGAGGCTTTAGCCGTGCTGTGATCTGAATATAATGCACCCCTCACCACTAAAACATCACTGGCCGTGGTAAAGTGAAACATATTGAACAGTAAAGATGTCCTTTATTAATGTGGCGGCGTGGAGGCTCTCAATGTGAATCTTAGGTTGCTCAACAACGCCACCTTGGGAATTGCACCCAAGGAATTATTACATATTATTTTACATTGATCAAAAACACAGGTTTGTTCCACTCAACAGGCAAGACACGTGGTTCCCAGTTTACAAAAATACCTTGTTTAATAAAATATATATATTATCACAAAAATGAGCATTCATCCCAACTAATAAACAAGGAGCCTAATCAGGGGCTGAGGCCTACTGGTGGGGAAAGAGCAGGTGAAGGGGAAGGGGACTCAACAGGAATAAATCAAAGGGAAAGGGTTCACCCAGACACACGTGGCAGTCACACACTGGTATCACCAAATCCAAGGAAGCACAGCACACAAGAATGAGGGACACCACCACCCACGTCACCACCACCACCACCAGCCTGCAGCCACTGAGAAGGAAACAAAAAGGAAGTTACAACGGAAATAATTAACACAAAATGTATGAAGCAATATACAACATAAAGCATGAAATAGTTCACAAAATAAACTTAAATAATAAAGTACAGAAAACAAAACAAAACCAAATGAAGGGATTAACTCCTCAAAATCATTGGGCTCAAATTAAAGGGATAAACAGGTTAAAAGTGTGGTGTCGGCAGTCCACCATGCAAGCCGGCTGTAGCCAAAAGCCAGCAACAGCAGCACCACCAAGCAGCACAGAGCAGCAAGGAATAAGTGGCTGCCGGAGACAAAGCAAGGGACAACGTCGTATATAGCAGCAGAGACAAACGGTGTGATTAGCAGCAGAGACAAACAGCAGACAAAGCTGTAGACAAAGCTATAGACAAAAGCTGTGTACAAAGCAGCAGTGGCCCCAATCAGCTGGTGGCGGAGTCAGATAAATCAGATAAATCTATAGATTTCAGCCAGCTGATGAGCGTTCCCTGTCAATAAACATAAAATTAGTATGGCTAAGCTACATTTATCAAGGCTTTTGGAGGTTAGATTTAAGGTAGCATACCCGTTTTCAAAGTCAAACCTGCACAGGGAGAGGGAGGGAGAGAGAGAGACACACGGCAGGGGACATCTACCTGTGACCACACTAGCATTAGCTACAGGATAGCATTCGGTGTAACACAGAGAGAGAGGACACTTACCGCTCGAGAGAACCAGCGACTAAACGGAGCACGGAGCACGCAGTCGCTGCTCTGCAGTGAAAACACACCGGCTTTAAGCATGAGGACACAGTGATAAATGAAACTAAACAGTAGCCGCAGCAGGGGCACGGAGCATTACCTGCACGGGCAAACACCTGACCCGGAAATGATGCATCAGTGAGAGCTCAAGAAGGAGGGCCGTACTTATGTACTGCCGCCCTAGTGGTCAGCTGACGCAATTAACTGCAGCAAGGCAACCCTATTTCTATGCTGCTACATTAACATCATATTAGTTTGGTGTAGTGCTGCTCATGTCCGATGCATTTCTGTTGATCTTTTCCCTGCTGGCAAAACACTCCCTGGTTCTACACAATGTTAGAACCTGTGGATAAACGGTCTTAGCGTACCAAACACAGCAGACTTCTCCTGACTCTAACAGAACAATATCTCATTGTCCTCCATATGGAATGAATACACTTTCTAAATGTGTTTAATTTGGTACAAACTGCTAGATAGAATAAATGGTGTGTGTGTGTGTGTACACAGGTTGTCTGGCTGCCTGGTCACACAGGAAGGCTGTGCTTCTCTGGCCTCAGCTCTGAGCTCCAACCCCTCCCATCTGAGAGAGCTGGACCTGAGCTACAATCACCCAGGAGACTCTGGAGCTGCGCTGCTCTCTGCTGGACTGGAGGATCCACGCTGGAGACTGGACACTCTCAGGTATGGAGAGGACAGCTCTCCACTCGGGGGGCAAAGTCTCCTACAAGGGTTCAAGCCGCTGCTAGATGAAGCGGTTTGAAAAGGCAGCTGTAACTCATGTTGTGTAGAGAGTGATGAGACAGCAGATGATGAAGGTGAATGTTTCAACATGCTGCTCTCACTTTGTTTCCCCCCCCAGTGTGGAGCACGGTGGAGTGTGGAGGCTGAAACCAGCTCTAAACAAGTGTAAGTGTCCGTTTAGTTTGATTCATCACGACACTATGGTTCATCAATTCATCTCCAGCCTGTATGTGAGCTCAGATCGTTCAGTCTGTTGTTTACAAAGGTGTCCCTTTGAAGGCTGGTGCAATGTGTGTGTTTTGGGAAATTCAAAAGTTTAATATCTTGGAAGGTTACGTGTGTGTAATAAGCTCATCATGCCAAATAATTTGATGTATTATATGTTTATGTAGTGTAATTATTGAGGGAGTAAATGCACTTTATACATTTGTCTTGGTTTCAATGTTTTGATTGGGTCCGCCACTCACACACACATGGGATTTCTAATTAAATTTAACTTTAATTATCTTAAACACAATGTCTATTATTGATTAGAAAATCTACAGCACATGATTCCACTATCGTACCTATCACATGATACTTATTTTGTCTTTCTATGTTAATGTTTGAAGCTGAATGTTGAACAATGTTACACTGAATCTAGAAAATCTGCTGAACATTTTGAAGGTAGAATGAAGTCTGTAGAATGAAGTATGAATGAGTTGAAGGGTTTTGAAGTCATACTGCTGACGCTGAAATGCTCCGCTCCACTGCTGAAGCTGAATGTTGAATAATTACAATGAATCTAGGAAATCTGCTGAACAATTTGAAGGTAGATTCAAGTCTATAGAATGAAATATGAATGAGTTGAAGGGTTTTGAAGTCTCACCGCTAACGGCAAAGCTAACATCAGCGCTAATGCTACCGTCAACGCTAACGTCAACGCTAATGTTAATGCTAACTTCAATGGTTACGTCAGAGCTAACGCAAATGTCAACGCAAACGTCAGCGCTAATGCTAACATCAGTGCTAATGCTAACGTCCATACTAACTTCATCGCTAACGCTAGTCATTGCTAACGCTGACATTAACGTTAACGTCAGCGCTAACGCTAATGTCAGTGCTAATGCTAACTTCAACGGTTACGTCAGCGCTAAACATCAACGCTAATGCTAATTTCAATGCTAACATTAGCGTTAACACTAACATCAATGCTAATGTAAGCGCTAATGCTAATTTAAATGCTAATGTCAACGCTAATGTCAATGCTAAAGTCACAGCTAACGCTAACATCAGCACTAACGTCAATGCTAACGTCAATGCTACACTAACGTCGACGCTAACCTCAGCGCTAACACTAAAGTCATTACTAACGCTGATGTCAATGCAAGCGTCAGTGCTAATGCTAAAGTCAGCGCTAACTCTAAAGTAATTGCTAACGCTAAAGTAATTGCTAACGCTAACTTTAACGCTGATGCTAACGTCAATGCTAACTTCAGCGCTAATGCTAATGCCAGTGCTAACGCTAATGTCAACAGTAACGTCAGCGCTAACGTCAATGCAAACGCTAATGTCAGTGCTAACGCTAACTTCAACGCTAACGTAAGAGCTAACGCTAACGTCAGCGCTAACACTAATTTCACTGCTAACGTCAACGGTTATTCTCACGTCGATGCAAGCGTCAGCGCTAATGCTAACGTCAACGCTAACTGCAGCGCTAATGATAACGTCAATGCTAACTTCAGTATCAACGTTAAAGCTAACTTCAAGCGCTAACGTCAAAGCTAACTGCAGCACTAATGCTAACGTCAACGCTAACACTAACATCAATGCTAACTTCAGCGCTAACGCTAACGCCAGTGCTAACGTCCATTATTGTAGTATCTACATTGTATCTATCATAGTAATCATAGTATCTAGTAGTACTATCCTCTTCAAGTGGTTGAAGAGGATGAAGCATGAATCAGCGTTTTTTGAATTTTCCAACTGAAACTAATGGGGGGATTTTATATATATAATATAATATATATAATATATACGATATATATAATATCAGCGTATATCAATGAATATAATATCATGAATCAGCGTTTTTTGAATTTTCCAATGAAAACGAATGGGGGGATTTAGGCAGAATAACCTGGAATATCTCTGGAATTATGAATAATATCATGTCTTGTTCTCCCGTCAGATGCCTGTGAACTCACACTGGACCCAAACACAGCCCACAGACGACTCTCTCTGTCTGAGGACAACAGAAAGGTGACGTGGGTCAGAGAGGACCAGTCGTATCCGGATCACCCAGAGAGATTTGACCGCTGGCCCCAGGTGTTGTGTAGAGAGGCTCTGACTGGCCGCTGTTACTGGGAGGTAGAGTGGAAAGGATGGGTTGAGATAGGAGTGACATACAGAGGAATCACAAGGAGAGGAGAGGGTGATGACAGCCTGCTTGGAGGGAACAACAAGTCCTGGAGTCTTGTTTGTTATGATGGTCGTTACTCTGCCCGGTACAACGGTAGAGCGACAGACATACGTCTCCACCCCGCTGGCTCTACCAGAGTAGGAGTGTATCTGGACCGGCCTGCTGGCACTCTGTCCTTCTACAGAGTGTCCCGAGGTGTAGGAGGGTCCTCAGACACACTGACACACATCCACACCTTCAGGTCCACCTTCACCCAGGAGGACCTCCTCCCTGGGTTTAGGGTATGGGGGGAGGAGGGTAACTCAGTGTCTCTGTGTCGGTTGTAGAAAGAAAAACCCGGCGGGCGGGCGCACACACACACAGACACACACACACACACACACATATACACGTGAGCACACACACACATACACACACCCCCGTCGTCGTCCGGGGCTGTGGGCGAGCAGGGGTCCACGTACTCAGTGACTCAGCGTCTCTGTGTCGGTTGTAGGAAAAAAAAAAGGGCAGGCGGGCGGGCACACACACACACATGTACACAAACACAAACGCCCGCACACACACACACACATACAAATACACACACACACACACACACACACAGCTTCTGCGTTAGAGGATGGGTGTCTTTTGCTGGAGGCCTGAGAGGACTGATGACTCAGAGTCTCTGTGGCAGTTATAGTCTCTCGCTCTCTATTTTACTCTCTCTCTCTATCCCTCTCACTCTCTTTCTTTCTCGTCTCCCCCTCCTCCCCCCCTGTCTCCCACTCCCCCTCCCCCCCGTCTCCCACTCCCCCTCCCCCCCGTCTCCCACTCCCCCCCTCGTCTCCCTCTCCCCTCCCCCTCCTCCCCCCCCCCTCTCCCCCCTCGTCTCCCTCTCCTCCCCCTCCCTCTCCCCCTCCTTTTTATGGGGCTTCCTAAAAGTTGATGATGGTAAACCATGAAAGGAAGAGACTTTTAAGATCTTCCATAGGGTTACCTGAGCAGGTTTTGTTAAGATTTGATTTTTAATTTGAAATGTATATTAAATACCTATTGATGGTAAATCACATGTTTTTTTTATGCTACAATATTTGTCCATTTTCAGACATTAACATATTTTATTCTCCAGGGCTCTGATCATCACTTTTGTCCTAATCCTAACAAGGATGATTTAGATGAGATTAGATTCATTAGGATCCCGATTAGCAACACACCAGAGAGAGAGCTAGTCTTCCTGGGTCCCAAACATCAAATATAGACAACAGACAATCACTTGTTTGACCTTATGTCAAACTCAAATAGAAATAGACTAATAAAAAAGTTTAAAAAAGATATGAAGGCTACAAAAAGAAATGACAACATTAAAAATGTATATACATTATGGACCACATGATTTTTTTGCAGACTTTTTAAAGTTGTATTTGCTATTTTTGCTAGAACGTATGTTTTTTTGGTCGTTCATTCCATAATGAAATAGTTGTGTAAATGATGGTATTTTTCAGTAGATTGGACCTCGGTCTGGGTAAAGCTAGCTGTCCTTTACTTGCTCCTCTAGTGCTATGACCGTGTCTGTCAGACACACTGACTAGACCTTCAGCAAAGAAGGCGGGTCTTTTGCAGTTTAAGACTGACCTTAGGAACAACAAGAGGTTAAGAGAGATTGTTTGTTTTACTGTGAGCCATGAAAGGCTAGTATGCATTACTTCAGTGTTAGTGTGAATAGAGCAGCTCGGTGCCAAAGGAACCTGATTTAAAGCAGGTTTTATATTTCATTCATAATAACCAGGAGGTCTGTGTTGTAAATGACTTTAAACTGAGTATTGATTCCTGGTGTTCTGTTGGGAACCAAACGGCAGCAGAACATGTTCAGTTATTAAAGATACGTGCACACCTGTTTATGATTAGTAAAGTCTGCAGCTTCTATTGTTTCAGTCCTTGTGTTTATTGTGTACATGTAAGGGACTATTTTTCTGTTGCATTTGTTAATGAAGCATCATTTTAATAAACAACTCAGTGGATCCAACTGAATGTTCTCGTGTGTTCAGCCCATCATCATTCTCCTTTTATTACTAAATAATGTTACATAAGTGCCTTAAGAATAATACGGACACAGACGACGCTTTATCTGCGCTAGGGGAGCAGCTGCGTGCCACAAGACAAATGACTTTGGCAAAACAGGCAAGCCCTGTGATTGGTTACTGGCGGAACAAGGAGGAGTCTGTGCTCTTATAGGAGAAATGTGCTGCACCTTATTAAATAATTAATTATATTATTATTTAATAAGTATAATAATATATAATAATATAATAATAATATTTATTTTATTATAATTATATTAATAAAGTTACAAATTAAAAACGTTCCCACACACGCTTTGATTCACAGCCAGTCAACGCCTGCCCTCTGGTGGACAAAACGAGAACTGCACGCAGCATATATTTTGTGGTCAGGAACGAGTTGAACCTTCGCTTAATCTCTAAAAATAAAAATATATAACTACACATTACAGGCCACAATACAAGACGAACACAACTGTTTTTAAAGTTTTGATTTTTTTCATACAATAAGTTATAAATTTAAAAATATTCCCACACACGCCAATATTCAGTCGGTCAACGCCTGCCCTCTGGTGGACAAAACGAGAACTGCGCGCAGTATATATTTTCTGTGGCCAGGAAGGCGAATTCATACAAGTTGAACTTCGGTTAAGCTCTAAAAAACATGAAACTGTATTAAAACACGTCGTGTGTAGAAAACGGGAGTAGAGCAACGTCAGACTCGTCTGCAAATTAAAACATAAGCTCCAACTCAATACTTGCGTTTAAAGTTGCTGGTCGGACTGTACACAATGACCCGCCCACGGAGGAGGAAGTCTAGATCCGGATATCCGGTATCGGCTCCACCGGTGGGCGGGATATATCGTCCCCATGGTTACCGTAGCTCCTTATCACGCCGCAGGTTACCCAGATCGGTGTTCAAAGAAACGCAATTCATGTAATAAAATAAACCTAACAGCGTCACGCTTGTTGTTAAGACTTGGATTATATTTTAGATTTAATCTGTCTATTTTAGATCTATTTTTAGACAACTATCGGCCAGTTTCACTATTAAACAACGATTATAAATGACTAACCTACATTTACACTGACACATTAAAACGGTTCAAAGGAGCAACAGGTCTGTACGTAACAATATGAGGCTAGTGACCTTCTGGAGCACGGCCGTCCGCTAGAGGACAAAGGGGTCGTTTTATCCCCTGACTCCTACAAGGCGTTTGATACGTCACAACATCAGCTCCTGTTTAAAGTCGTGCATATGTACGGATCTGGACCTCGATTCTGTAACATAACAGAATCATTTTACAACGGCAGCACTAGTTCAGGAGCACCCCCCCCCCCCCCTCGCTTCACCGTCAATAGAGGGCTTCAACAAGGACGCAACGTCTCCCCGTTCCTCTTTGTTTAGGCAGAAGAAATGTTGGCCGTTCTTATTCTAAACTCTGATGTTGTCAAGCTGAATGTTTTCGATGAACAGATCATTATGAGCCAACTGGCCGATGACACCACCGTCTTCTTAAAAGGTTTAGAACGAAACCCTAAAGTCCCTAAGTATAAATGTATAGAAAGTACTAAATTAAAACATTTCATCCATTACGTTTACATGTGATACTTTGAAACATCAGAATTTGTTCTTTATTATTTGTAATTCAATGCGTGTGTGTGTGTGTGTGTGTGTGTGTAATGTAAAATGGGAACAGACTGAACAATATATGTTTTATATGAACACTGTCTAATAAAGGTGTAATGTAAAATGGGAACAGACTGAATAATATATGTTTATATGAACACTGTCTAATAAAGGTGTAATGTAAAACGGGAACAGACTGAATAATATATGTTTTATATGAACACTGTCTAATAAAGGTGTAATGTAAAATGGGAACAGACTGAATAATATATGTTTTATATGAACACTGTCTAATAAAGGTGTAATGTAAAATGGGAACAGACTGAACAATATGTGTTTTATATGAACACTGTCTAATAAAGGTGTAATGTAAAATGGGAACAGACTGAATAATATATGTTTTATATGAACACTGTCTAATAAAGGTGTAATGTAAAATGGGAACAGACTGAATAATATATGTTTTATATGAACACTGTCTAATAAAGGTGTAATGTAAAACGGGAACAGACTGAATAATATGTGTTTTATATGAACACTGTCTAATAAAGGTGTAATGTAAAACGGGAACAGACTGAATAATATATGTTTTATATGAACACTGTCTAATAAAGGTGTAATGTAAAACGGGAACAGACTGAATAATATATGTTTTATACGAACACTGTCTAATAAAGGTGTAATGTAAAATGGGAACAGACTGAATAATATATGTTTTATATGAACACTGTCTAATAAAGGTGTAATGTAAAATGGGAACAGACTGAACAGCGACATCTAGTGGCGAGGAACGGGACCGCACGCAAAGCGGGATTAAAACGGGGAGTTTAAAACGCACACGTTCTGTTTGTACGAATAAAACGCATGATCATACTATATGTTGTAATAATCTGAGGTGTATTGATCAACGGAAGACACAGGTGGAGTTAAAGGTGTTGATTTAATGGCTTGTTTTACCACCCCGGTAACACAGGGCGTCCGTCCCCCAAAAGAGTCCCCGACTTTAGTTCCGCAGTCGAGCAGCAAAACTGTACCTGTTGTAACTAACAATCAACTAATGTCTGTCTGTCTGTCTAA
>NW_028177585.1:0-14184 GCF_964030765.1 Micromesistius poutassou | reverse complement strand
TTTGTCCCTCTAGCTGTTGCTTTGTTTAAGGACTATTACTCTCTCTCTCTCTCTCTCTCTCCCTCTCTCTTCTGAAATTGCCTTGAGAATGGACGAGATGTGAGGGGCGGCGATTGTGACTTCAGCGTGGTTTTCAACAGTGCCTGTCTTTGCCTTGCGTTTTTTCTTTTATACACTTTTGGGTCCAACTTAAGAAAAACACCCAAAATATGAGATATTTCACTTGTTGTGGAGTGTACCTGCGTGTTTTTGAAACACCTAGCAAAGTCATGCACAGAATATTTTACCTTTTTACAATAGGTCAATAAATCAAATGAATGTGTGTATACATAGCCTTAATTGTAGTTTAACACATTGTAACCTATAATAAAAGTCCTGCCTAAGGAGAAGATTTGCCAATGTATTACAGAACACCTTTTCAATTACTGAAGGGGAAACTTTATGGCTGCCCTTAAAGGAAGATGATCTGTTGATCCCAATGATATAAAAAAAAAGCCCACAAGAGTTGAAATAACAACATTACAAAAACAGACCATTCATCAGCGATATGCTGATGATATTCATCAGCGCTATAAGGTGTCCCTCATTACACTAAGTATTAGTCTGCTACTAGTTAAGAAGCAGCCAAACTAGTGGCGATAAGTCTAAGGGTCTACTACCCGTGTCCTGGTACATCACAGTAGCAGACCTATTATGAGTGTTATGAGCGACATCTGTGCGTGTCCTACGACTCTGCCTCACTGAGAAGGATCGAATGACCTCCATTGCCGGCATCACCAACCAGAAACAACTCCAGCACAGACATCACCAGAGACACCAGAGATCAATCCTCATCGACCATCTAACCCTCTATTAAAGCAGATGATTTGGACGTTAAATGAGTAATAGAGGATTAGATGATTTTGATGGCAAAACACATTGTAGAATGGATGAATGAATAAAACCTCTTTAATAACCTCCGTTGGCCTGTTGTGATACCCCAGTGTAAACGGCAGACGGGCGGCCCCTTCGTCAGTGCCTGATGAGCTCCAGAACCAGGGGAGGGCTGAGCAGACCAGGGGGTTAGAGGAGGACGGGGGCGGGGGGGTGGGGTGGGGGGGGGGGGGTCCAGGTAGAGAGGAGGTGTTAGTGACTCACTCTGTCTACGCTGGGGCATGCTGGTTGTGCGGGCTGAGCCCTGGTGCTGCGCCTGCCACAGAGACAGCAAGGGGGTGGCCAGCGCACCCTGCACGGAGAGAACACACAATGACAAGAGCATGACACTTTACCTACCTGCACACACACGCACACACAGGCACGCACACACACACAGGCACTATCTCACACACACACACACACACAGGCACTATCTCACACAAACACACACACACACACAAACAGACAAACATACACAGGCACTGACACACACACACAAACATACACAGGCACTGACACACACACACACACACACACACACACACACATACGCGTGAAGAGAAACAGTCCCACACACTCTAAAAAACACACAGTATCATCACAGTATAACAAACCACAATTACACATTATAATGCATGAATAAATGATGCTCGACACAAGATGCAAAAACACATGCTCAGAAAAAGTATTTGTGCGTGTAAAGTGAACATTTAACAGAAGAGATAATAAGTTAATGACACACATTGAGAAAGCCATGCAGCACACACACAGTGTCCCCAGAACATTGCCAACCTTTACTAATCCGTACCAACCTCAGATACCATAAGGTTGGTAGTTCATAAAAGTTTGTTGTCCAAAGTAGATAAAAGAAATAGCGGGTGAGTTAAGTCTGCTTCAATAAATCTTCAATAAGGTTTTAGAGGGCCATACATTCAAATAGGAATACAGCTAGTCATCCAGAAAGGCCTCCCTATCTTTTCTAACACCCTCCACAGATGTGTTCACAAACGCACACACACACACACACACACACACACACACACACGCACGGTCACACATATTACATCAAGCTATTCTCACATCAGTGAGCATGATGTGATAATAGTATTCAGGCTGTGCCTGGCTTTTTCTTGAAGCATAACTTGGTCAAGAATAGACCATCCCCTAAACAGCTTAGAACAGATAGACAGACAGACAGGGTTCCACAATATTTGTATCATCAGGGTGACAAAATTATTATATTATAGTATGCCAGAACGTACGCCGTAAAACAAAATGTAATCTTAAGCCCCTTTCACGCATGCAGTCTTGCCCTGCAAAGTTCTGGAGGATTTTCTGCATGGGTTCATGTGTGAATGGGAACAGATAGATTGATAGTCTGGGAAATTTGCACCGGCAATTTGCCTGCCCAAGACAAAGTAACATTTCCGTATCACTGCTGCGTTGCGATTGAACGAAGTAAGATTGCAGGGATAGGCATGTAAAGGGTTGTGTTAGTCCGACGTGGGGCGCTTTCACGCGGAGCAAGCCAACCAATCACAAGACTCTGCTGAGGACGTATGTGAACCTGTGGCTCTTTATCTTACTGCCCAATGTTCCTGATCATAGCTGCATGAGGGAAAAGAGAAAATCACTAGCGGTGTCCGGGAACTATATATGCAGGGGGCTTTAGTGGAAACATAACAAGCCTGTCCTACAGAGGGAGCTATTCATATGAAAGGCCATGGTGGACCCCAATGGACCTGTAGAACCCAAACCTACACTGAGAGGTAGAGACCATCCTTATAGAATCACAACACAAAAATCATGTTATTGGGAATTGGGAGGTCTCTGCAGCAACCTTTCACAGACAGACAGACAGATTCATTAAACTTTAGATGTTGTTTTTAAATAACCTGAGGTGCTTTCGCACCTGAACTGTTTGGATAGATAGATTCAGATGTGAAAACATCGTTTGTCGTTGTCGGACATGTTTAAATGAGGTTAGAGCCCTTATCGAAATATGGTCTGACGATCACATCACACAATGCTGTGATTTGTGATTTGAAGTGTTTTTATAAATTGAGTGTAAGCCTTACCCCTGAATCTTCTCTGTCTACCGATCTATAGGGGGAAGCAACTTAAAGCGCCCCCAGCCCCGTCAGACACGAGGCAGTCTGCAACCAGCACATCACGAGGTGCATCGCATCGCCTTTTATCTCGAAGCCTACAGTCCAAAAAAAAAAAAAAGCAGCCTAGTGCATATTTTTTTATTGTTACTAGGCAACCACCAAATCACTGTTCCCAACCTTACCACGTACCATCTATTTATACATTTACATTCATCTAAACATCTGCATAAAAAAAATTAACAGGTGGAGGGGACACTTCATGTCCAATTCATCTGATTAGACAATGAATAAAAACACAAATTATGTTTTTTTTCTCCACTCCAGGCGTTCAGAGGCAGCGAGGAAAAACTCTTCACTCTCCTTGAAAACAATTAGAAAACGCCGCCACGGGCTGCTGAAACGCACTCTGTCTGATCGTGGCCTTAGTCTGTCATGTTGACAAATAACGACTTCGGTCTTCTGGGAACCGACCGACCGGTAAATACATCGCGCCGTGGCTTTGCGGCTAAAGCCACCGCCACCGTCAGTTGCGCAAGCAGCCTCATTCTCCGAGCGAGGATAAGCACCAATTTTGATTTCATTACAAACGTCCTTTTTTTTTCTTTTTGAGATTGATGGCCATGAGGTACAGACTGACTGACTGACTGACCGACAGTCAGGCTAACGGCCTAGCGCTACCACCCACCATCACATCCTCCCTCACTAGATGTCCGCATGTGGGCAGCTGCCCCTCAAAATCCAGCCAGTCTTTAATCTACTGTAGGGGAGGCAGAACACGATAACCCACCAGACCCGTCGAGATGGGCAGGATGAGAGAGAGAGCCCGTGATGAGCAGAGAGAGATAACAGAGGAGAGAGAGAGAGAGAGAGAGAGGGAGAAAGGAGACAGATGGGAAAGAGAGATAAAGAGAGAGGAGAGGGAGAGCCCCCGTGATGAGGAGAGAGGAAGAGGAGAGAGAGATGACAGAAAGGAGAGAGAGGGAGTAAAGAGACAGAGACAGAGAAGAGAGTTAAAGAGAGAGAGAGAGACACACAGAACAGAGAAAAACATAAACAGTAAAAGAAAAAGCAGAAGAGAGAGCAAGGGGGGGGGGGGGGCGCGGTGGGGATAGATTGAGGTACGAGGGGGACACAACATAAGACAGACACGCTGCAAATAAGTAGCAGAAAAAAAGAGCAGGTCCTGCGGAGACCATTTCAAGAGGGCCGCATCCCAGCGGTGACATGATGGGTAACCTAGATGCACCCCCTTTCCCCCGCATCTCCCACGTCTTCCTGTTCAATAACAAACAGTCGCCGCCACGGAGGCGCCGCCACGGAGGAGGCAGAGGCCGGGGTGGCGCGTGGACGGGAACGGATGTGTGTGGATGGAGATACGCGTCGAAAGGCTCGCTTTCCTACGGGGCTCTGACAGTGACTGGCAGTTTTATTGGCATTCGCGGGCAGCTTTTCCTTTCAAAGCGCCGCTTGATTCTCGTCGTCTCTGTATGATGCTCTTGCCTCTCACTCTCCGCTGAAAGGCGTGAGTGGCAGGCGGTGGTTTGCCTTATGAGGGGCAGCCTCACTCAGTCGGCAGGGCGGGGTTGAATTTAAATACGAAACTCCAAAAAGGTAAGAAGAAAGTTTTGATAGGGTAAAGGAGAGCCTGTCTTCTGTCTGGCTCATCTCAAACTGCCCTATAATCACAGACTACACAGAGCCGGGGCTGATAACGCCTGGAATAACTCTCTATACATGCCCGCATTGTTTCACCTCACTGGTCTTGGCAATTAAGCTTTCACCTGTCTGAGATTAATGTTGGCTCCTGGTGTGCACATTGTGGAGAGTGTGTTTATTAGTGTGTGTGTGTGTACGTATGTGTGTTTGTGTGTTATACCTGGAGGTACAAGATGGCTTGGACGGGTGCTAATAAGCTAGGGGGCCTTGTGTCACTATCTGGAAGGGAGGGAGTCTGCTTTAGGTCCACTATAACGCTACTGCAGTATCCAAGGATATAGTGGAACAAAAAAAACATGAAAGAAAGAAGGAGAAATGAAGGAAGGAAAGACGTAAGAACAAGTGAAAGAGATTGAATGAATGAAAGAAAGAAACACAATGAATGAAAGGAAGAGAATGAATTAAATCCAATGGGAATTAACGGGAGAAATAAAGAAAGAAAGAAAGAAAAGGAAAGAGAGAGAGATGGAGTTGTAAACAAGGGACCAGGAGTGGGACCAATTGTAACAGGTCCGTCGACCAGATTGGTGTAGCCTCCAGGAATACAGCACACGTTCCAGTGCAACCAGGTCCAATGTGGACGATAACAGCAGCCGCTTGTCTGATTGTGATTGTTGCACTGCTCTTGAAAGACAGCGATGGAAAATAAATGATCTGATTCATTTCCTCAGGCTGACGGGTGGGGGGGACTTGGGGAGCTGGTTCTATCAGATATCAGGGAACTAGCTGTGGTTATACAGCATGACTTTGATGTCTCCGGGATGAAAGAAAGAGGAATATGCAGAGATGGGTTCTCGGCAGCACACCAAAGAGAAGATGACGCACTAAAAGCAGTGGCAGAAAGGTTAAAAAAAAACAACTACACCAGAAAGGCAAAAGGCAGAGGCAGACTCAAAGGTATTTGTGGGACAAGGTAAAAAAATAGTGCAAAAGTGGAAATAAATCAATTGTTCCTGTGTTTACATGACCTCTCCCTTAGCCTGCCTCTGCCCTTGTCACATTGTCATGAATGTAGGAATGAAGGGATTCGCTGCTAACCTTTTAAAGTCGCCAATGTCGCTTGTGTCGGTCCACAGCTGTTTTTTTTTAATATTTTTCAGGGGAGAAGGCTATGTTGGAACTAACTCACTGAAAGGGTTAGGAGATGAAGTGCAGTTCAAAGGGAATGCAGTTTTTCATTGTGCGTGATCATGATTCATTCACCCATGCAGAAGCCAGGCTGTTTGATTAATTGTATAATTTACTAAAGTACTGATTCAAGCGCAGTGATTCATCTTGTTAATTGTATGATGCCCACAATATGCCAACTCTTATGTTATTCAGTGAGCTAATGTGTCTTGCATTTTCATTATGTACTACTACAACTTGATAAGAAGCCAGAGCGCCATGATTTCTCGATTCAGTATTTTTGTATTTGTAGCGATGCACTATTTTTGTATTTGTGGTGAAATTATGAAATGGTGTATTTATAAATAGTTGCCATACGTCACGTTTAGGTGTATGCAGAAAATATTCCGTCATCTGTTATAACGCACATCATCTTTTCACGCTTTCCTCTCTTCTTCTCCAAAAAAAACGTCTTAATCTTTCCATCAAGACACTGCCCTAGAAGTGCATTGATGGATAACTCAATTTCCTTCACTGCCTTTTCACTTCCGTCTCACCACAATTTCTCCTCTACCTCTCTCTGCCCCTCTACCTCCCTGCCTCTCAGCGAGCCGTTATGGTAGGAAAGTATGACGTTTGAGGAACACATAACAGTGAGGAACAGCGTGAGGGGGTGATTGAGAATGTAAGCTCTGACAAAGGAAAGGACTGGTGAGGCTGAGACAAGATGTTGTGTGTCAGAACACACCGAGGACGACGACGAGACGTACACAAGGAAAGGCCGTGACATACTAAGGAGTGTCTGCGCCCGAGGCGAGAGACGGGAAGAGAACGGGACGGACGGTGAGAGAACGCAAAAGAAGGTCACAAAGAGACAAAAGAATGGTTATGCATGTGTTTGTGTGTGATTGTGTATGTTGTGTGCATGTGTGCATGTGTGCGTGTGTGTGTGTGTGTGTGTGTGTGTGTGTGTGTGTGCGTGCGTGTGTGTGAAGTAGACTCACAGCCTGGCTGTGTGTCCTCAGGTGTGTTTGTGTAGCCTTGTCTTTGAGTCGTCTGTCCACCTGTCTCAGATTGGACGGAGGCCTCTGGTGTTGGCAATGGCACCTGCCCGGCAACCCCTGAGCAGGCTAGAGGGAGAGGGAGAGAGAGAGAGGGAGAGAGAGAGAGGGAGAGAGAGAGAGGGAGAGGGAGAGAGAGGGAGAGAGAGAGAGGGAGAGAGAGAGAGGGAGAGAGAGAGAGGGAGAGGGAGGGAGAGAGGGAGAGAGAGGGAGAGAGGGAGAGAGAGATATTGATCAGATATTTAATTAAACCTAATTGATTCCCTAAATATTGCCATTCAACGTCCCCTCTATGGAAGTGTAATTAATTCCAATATATTGTTTCCACTTATTTAGAGATAAGGGGCTATCTCTAACACCATTTCTTTACTCACCCGTATGCACAGCTGCCAGGTTTATTTATGTATCCATTTGTGTTATTCAGTCGAGTCTAAAGAGCAAGCGTGTGGGGATGCGTAGCGCAGTTAGAGTGACATTTGTGCGTTTCTGCTGAACAATCTCTCTGTGGAACATAATGCTGACGACATCGCTCACAGCGCCGTTAACTGCCATCAAGATATGCGTACATGATACACAAATCACTTCATTTCAGATCATTATTTGACTAGCATTCTAGCCAACTATATTATTATTATTACTTTCATTATTCCTGTGCCACCTTCGTTTCGTGCCAGGACTTCTCATTTTCATCGATTGTGTTTATTTGGCCTATTATAAGATGCCCAACGGCTTTAACACCAGACTTACAACTCATTCAATCTGGAGATTGGATTTTGTATTTACTTCTGTATTATGTTGTCTTTGCAGCTCAAACATCGGTACATAACCACACATGCACAGCTGGTTGGCACGGTAAACAGACTCCGGTCCCCCCGGGACTAACGGTTCGGTACGATTCTTCCCGGTCATTTCTAAGGTTCCTTTCTCTGTTTCCTCTCAATTTCTCCTTCCGCTCCTCAACACACTCGTCAAGGAGCCAACTCGGCGCTTCTTTCTCTCTGGTTGTCTCTCTTTCCCCCCCCCCCCGGGGTATCCCTCCTCGGTCATTCATCATCCTCTCATTACTCCATTACTCGCAATGGAGTCAATCGCCGCACCTCCCTCTGTCTCCGCGCTGCTCACCAACACTCCATCACCCCTTTCCTTCCCAGACTCCTTGCCCTCTCAATACACCCAATCTCACTTTCACCACTGTGAGTGTGCGTGTGTGTGTGTGAGTGTGTATGCGTTTGTGTGTGCGTGTGTGTGTGTGTGTGTGTGTGTGTGTAAGGATCGGGGGTGTTTTCAAACTTTTCTTCACAAACAAATATGGATCTTGTTTCCCACTGAGCAGTTCCTGCTATAACATTTTTATCTTGCATTACTTCGCTGCTATACCCACTGTGATGAGACAGGATTTTTCTAAGTCGATGCACCACTCTGTCTCTACCGTTGCGTCTGATCCTGCTGGTTTGAAAACACAATGCAACAGTGTCAAAATGGTACATATTTTCCTTTCATTTACATCTTATTTCCCTTTCTTTCTTCTTTCCCACCTTCTCCCACTACACCCTTCCCTAGAGACCTGGTTAACACCTGCCCATCGCAGGGAGGCGACGTCAACGGCCACATGTGGGTGGGCTCTCTTTCTAATTGGACAGATCAGCAAGTGCAGTGGAGAGGACGTACAAACCGCTCCGCACGTTGACATTTGGTTTTTCTAGAGGCGGTGGGAATTTGAATAATGTCACACTAATGTCACAAGACTTTCTCTCTTCTTTCCCTCTTTCTCCACTTCCCTCTCTGTGTCTTCCTTATTATATAAGCTTGCATTATTTAACTAGAGTGCCAGGCAGAGACACTAATGAATGTGAGAGATGAGATGGAACTCACCTAAAGCAAAAGAGTTCTAAGGTTAGGATTACTTAAGACTCACATATACCGTAAATGCATGGACACACATATGCACCCTGCACCCACACACGCACACCCTGCGCCCACACACACACACACACACACCAGAAAAGCACCTTAATAACATGAATCCAAGCAGCAAAATCCAACATACTTCATACAAAATCTGGAGAAAAGTGTGGTTCGGCAAGAAGCGCTATAATGAGGACTGACAAAAGAATGTATCTATAGCAACAGCACATCTTTTTTTTTCTCTGCTAGGTCCCTCGAAGAAGTGCCCACATGTGAGAAGTGCCCACACTGAGCATGTAAGAGCATTACAGGGTAAATACCCAAAAATATATTCCTAAATAATATTCCAAAATAATATTCCTGACGAGGTCAGGAAGTCAACTACCTGTCTCTCCTTATCATATGGGGGGGGGGGGGGGGGGGAACTCACCGGCAATTGCTGCACGTGTTGCTGCAGTGCATGATGCTGTTGCTGCTGTAGATGCTGCTGCTGCTGTAGCTGATGACAGCGCAGGGTGAGCTGGGCTATGGTTTTGTCACGACCGCTGAGCTCCTCGCGAAGAACTTGCACCTCCTGCATCAGCTCCTCAAACTGGAGGCCACACACGGACGTGAGCACAGACACGCACACACACACACACACACACACACACACACACACACACACACACACACACACACACACACACACACACACACACACACACACACACACACACACACACACACACACACAGGAATACAGCGATGCATGGTGCACATGGAGAGAATGAGGGCCGCTCCGTCAGCTATGGGATTGGCTCTTACCTGTGAGGCTGTAGGGTTCCCCTCGCCCTCCTCGACAGCAGTGGCCATGTCCGCATCCTCAAACTGAAATCAGACAAATACACAGAGAAACTGTTTCACATATAACCACACACACACACACACATGCACATATACATTTCTGCACACACATGTAGGCAGAGCAGACGCAGAAAACCCGGTGAAAGATGCACGTAGATACATTCAGTAAAATCTGGTGAATGATAATCCACATCTGGCAAATCTGTGCAATATTTGACTGATGTAGTTCTGATTTGTATTCCCATCAATTAGTTGACCTGCATTTTTAAGTTAAGCATTGATATAGAAGTACCATTTTATCTTGGTATTCATGCTATTTCCTCTATCCTGAGTGAAACAAACAACCCCATATTGAACCGTCGAAGATACTGATGTTCACTATGTGAACGTTTCTGATTTCATCGATGCAGGCTTGTGTAGTCACTAAATGAGTATGTTATGTTACTAGTATGTTACTCATAAATATATGGCCCGTAAAGCCCTTCAAGAATGTCCCTGTGATTAAGGGCTATACAAATAAAAATGTATTTAATTGAAAAAAGAAAATGAGGACAGCATCCCAGTCATGTATTTTGTGTGCTTTCGGGACCTCTGTTTCATGGTCCTTTCTCTCTAAACCATGCACTTTGCTAAATACTACCACTCACCGCTTAATAACCGAGTATCATAACAACAAAATGTGATTTTCAAGGGACCAGACACACCATCCACCCTAAACTACTGTTCACTTGAGAACAGACTAGACAAGATTCAAAAACGTCTGTGCGTGTGTGTACGTGTGTACGTGTGTGTGTGTGTGTGTGTGTGTGTGTGTGTGTGTGTGTGTGTGTGCATGCGTGTGTCTGTGTGTCTGTGCACACATATGTACGTGTGCTCATGTATATATCCCCCTCTGAGCATGCATGTCTCACCCGCAGTATGCTCTGGAGTTTGAGCAGCTGGTTTTTGAGCGAGCTGTAGTCCTGGGCCATGTGTTTGAGTGTGAGCTCATCGGGGAGCGTGGCCCCCAACGTGCGGTCGTCTTCCCGGAGAGCAGGCTGCTGGGGCTGGGGTAGCCCCCTGGTGGAGCCCTGTGCCCTGGGGCCATCGTAGTGCTGGAACACTGGCCCTCTGAGGGACGCCACGGCAGACAGAGAGATGGACGGACAGGCAGAGAGAGACAGACAGACAACGCAGACAAAGGTTGGAAGTCAGACAATTCAAATCCAGACGGAAACATGCATACAGGCATGCATGCACACACAAACATCCTTTTTGTATGTTTGCTTGGTTATTTTCTTGTAGTGCAGCCTTCATGTTTTCAAATATATGTCTACATAAAAAGAGCATAATTCCACATGAAAAGAGGCAACATTATGACAAGGCAATGGCCGAATGCGTGAAAAATATTATATGCAAAAAAATATTTTTGCATTCTACAGTTGAATAGTTTAATGACGACTGTGCCTGAACCCTTGATGCTCAAGGTAACAAACCCATTCACATCAAGGCAGCATAACAATTATGTTATCAACTCCAACAATAGCACATGGAGGCCCTGATGTAACAATGATGCAGACAGTGAGTGATTATCTTTAGCCCTGGTAGTTGGGAGGGCAAGAAGCATATATCATAGTATAGATGTTTCCTTAATCTTCTTATCCTTATGTACAAAACCCAAGGCAACCGAATGAAACACATATTGGTGTCCAATGAGCCAGAGCAAAGCACATAAACATGTGTACTTAACATGAAACAAGGTGTTTGCTCTGCAGGGCCACCTGACGTATTCACTATGCCAATGTCCTCAGCTCACCAGCCCGTGTCCCTGTGACACAATGGTTTCTGCAAAACCCTCATCGATGCATTGATTATTATTCAAACCTTGATGTCAGAAGAAATCGACTGCTGTTACAGTAATCGACGGTGAACAGCTTCAACTATGGCGTCTAGAATTTCCAGCATGGGTAATTTCCTACGCCTCATTAAACATGTGTGCATCTAACCTCTTGTATGTATCTGAGAGTTGTATATATCTGCATGTTGTATACATCTGCTTATAAAACGGGTGGCTTAAATCAAGCGATCTGATTGGTTCCCAACTGTATAATGAGCGTATACACACAGCTATGACGCCCATTCAGTTTACAGAGTTCCGTAGGCTAAATTGCCGGCAAACCGAGCTACCGTCTCTAGCCTTCTCTCTGAAGGATGCTACAGTGTGTTGCATAGCAACCGCCGCGTACTCTGCAGGCAGTCAGGAGGGACTACATTTTTGTATTTGTTAAAAAAATGCTTTTCAGACTTTCTCACTTTTTCAAAATTGAGGGTGTCTATGACTTTCATTTCGCCATACTTACGTCACCGTTTTATAAAAGCAATAGATCACTTCAGTCAGTGAAATGTTCTCATTATACCACAGTTAAGGGGGTCGCCGTCCCTCCGCTGCGTGTTGGGACGGACAATGCCCCTTAACTGTGGTATAATGAGAACATACCACAGCCTGTCGTGATCTATTGCTTAAATGTTGTATGTATTCAGCCTGTGGTATGTATTTCACCTGTTGTATGTATCCAGCCTGTTGCATATATCTAGCCTGTTGCATATATATAGCCTGTTGCATGTATCCAGCCTGTTGCATGTATCCAGCCTGTTGCATGTATCCAGCCTGTTGCATGTATCTAACCTGTTGCATGTATCTAACCTGTTGCATGTATCTAACCTATGAAAAAACAATGAAATGGCATCACTGCCGCATCATAAGAAAACACGACCTTCTCACTTTTTGAAACGTTATGAATTTCAGTACTCAGAGCTCTCACAGAGCGATCACTCGAGCCTCCACTAGCGGTGATTGTCTCGTCCCAAGATGCAAGACTTCATTCGTCAGTCTGCTCTCTCTGTAAAGGGGGCCAAACTTTGGAACTCTCTACCCACTGACCTAAACTTAGAGACCAACATAAATGCTTTTAACAAAGGTCTCAAACAATGACTAACCCTAAACAACAGTGCTCACATGAATACTTCTTAACTGGTGGATTGCTTGATCATGTTGCCCTTGCTCTGTAGAGTATGTATGCAATTAACATGTAAAAAAGCTTGCATTTGTTGTTGTTTTTTTGTTTTTTCTCTTTCCTTCCTTTCTATTTTAATTGTTCTAACTTTTCAAAAGCCGCCTTTGGCCTTTGTGTTGTGAATTAGCACGTGTGCTAAAACACTCAAACCATGCATCTGGTTTGTCCAATGTAATTGCTATGTCCACATCAAATAAACATTAATAATAATAATAAACCTGTTTCTTGTATTTAACCTGTTGTATGTATCCAGCCTGTTGCATGTATCCAGCCTGTTGTATGTATCTAACCTGTTGCATGTATCTAACCTGTTGCATGTATCTAACTTGTTGCATGTTTCCAGCCTGTTGCATGTATCCAGCCTGTTGAATGTATCTATCCTGTTGCATGTATCCAGCCTGTTGCATGTATCCAGCCTGTTGCATGTATCCAGCCTGTTGCATGTATCCAGCCTGTTGCATGCATCAAGCCTGTTGTATGTATCCAGCTTGTTGCATGTATCCAGCCTGTTGCATGCATCAAGCCTGTTGTATGTATTTAACCTGTTGTCATTGTGGAAGTGGTCGGGTCCGTTCCAGCGATGCTGCTTCCGCCGCCAGCGGCCCTGGCGCCCAGCCCTCTCTGAACCCCCACCGGTGGACATCCTGTCAGAGTCTGCGTGGGGAAAAGACACATGACCCAGCGTTACGCTGACACACTGCAGGCATCATGATGAGGGCGGAAACAAGGACCAGAAGGAAAGTAAATAATATGTATACTTATGATAATACATACTGTATGTGGAATACAACTGATCTGGCACGTACGATATGTCCAGAATTCAGGAGATGTGTTTCAACTGGCAAATACCTTTTGGTTTTTTGGCATTCTTGACATTCACCGCTTTTTTACCGCGAGGGATCAATCACATAGGATGGAAGTCTATGCTTGTGTGTTTGTGGCCATCGCCGTAAAATATTCTAACACCCTACACATCATCTAATGAAAATGAAAAAAAAGACATGCACTATGTGGAACACAACTGGCACACGCACATGTTTTTGCAGGGCTTTTCAACCCAGGGCCAAGTGATCGAATAGGACGCACGCCTATGCTTTTGCATTTGTAATCATCATCCTGTATGACCACTATATACTAAACCCTGCAATAAAAAGCAAAGAGGGGAAAGGAATAATGAGATGGGAGAAAGAGTGAGACAGGGTGCGAGGTAGAGGGGGGGAAGAGGCATGCCCTGAGCTCTGAACATCGTAAACCAAATGACCCTGTTACCTGCCTCATACCGGTACCACTGTGGGCATCGCATTGTTGAGGTGCTCATCACGCAGGTAAGGCCAGAGGTTGCCCATAGAAATGCTATACATGTTCCAAAAGGAGGAGGTCAACAGTGTGATGAGAGACCAGGGAGACCTGGCTTTGCCTGCGGGCTAAATAGTTTGTGTGTGTGTGTGTGTGTGGTGGAGATATACAGCA
>NW_028177586.1:0-12880 GCF_964030765.1 Micromesistius poutassou | reverse complement strand
GAACGACGAGGGATTAAACCCGCTCTGAGGATCACCGCCTGATGGCAGAGGGACAGAGAGACACTGACAATGACTGGGGGGGGGGGGGGGGGGGGAGAGAGAGAGAGGTGGACCGAGAGAGAGAGAGAGAGAGAGAGAGAGAGAGAGAGAGAGAGAGAGAGAGAGATGGACCGAGAGAGAGAGAGAGAGAGAGAAAGAGATGGACCGAGAGAGAGAGAGATGGACCGAGAGAGAGAGAGAGAGAGAAAGAGAGAGAGAGAGAGAGACCGAACGAGAGAGAGACCGAACGAGAGAGAGAAACATACATAGACAGAGACACTTCAGGTCAACCAAAACTGTTGGACTAGTGCAAGTAAAACAAAACAAAGTCCAAATTCCAGTAACAAACGTGAACAGAACAACAGAAGCACCGCATGAATAATGCAGGGCCCGTTATTAGTGATGGTGTTGTTAAGTCTGCGCGCCGCCATGCTTAAATATTCATGCCGTCCCTGCGCTTGGTAAACGTCCAGAGCCTGTCTGGGTGTAATCTCAGAGCCCCGTCGTCCTACTCTATCACCGCAGAACTTCTGGGCAGAGACAGTGAAAGCAATCTTAAAAAAAGGTTTAAACGGAGGGAGTGTTTCGGCCTGTCGGGTGTGGTTGGTTGGGGGAGGGAGTTCCAGAGGAAGGGTGCGGCGATAAATGTTTTCTACAGAGATCATGTTGAGATGAAACCTTTAGCGACACCCCTCCTTGTTCCAGCTGTGCTACCGCTAAGCCAAGTTTATGTTGACGAAACCCGCCTGCAGCAACGTGATTGGTCGAAACAAATATGATGTGGAAAAAAAGTGAACCCCCCCCCCCCCCCCCACCCGCACCAACCCCCCCAGGCGTGAGTGTGATTAGCCGTCACAAGCCATTTGAAAATCGACCTCTTCTGACATCACAAGCGGGCCTGTCCACCTAGATGTGTGACGGACAGATGAGCAACGTTTGCTACGGTCCACCGGGTAGGCTGCTGGTGGACTGATCTATCCAGCACACAGCTAGGTGGACACGCCCACTTGTGATGGCATAAGAGCCCGATTTTCCAAACGGCTTGTAACGGCTAATCACACTCGGTGGTGTAATATGTCACCGTTCCTACATTTCCTTATTTGATTCTCCAAATTACATGTGCAGGGTTGAACGTGTCGAACAAAGACCGAGTTTAACAATGAACTAGAAAATAACAGGATAAAAAACGAAAAAGTCAATCACTGGCACGTGAACTGAAATGGAACATTCATTTCACAATCTCTCCCTCCCTCCCTCGTTTTAAGTGATGCAGATTGGTGGCATTTACGTTTTCATCACCGCTTCCACTCCACTCCCCTCTCTGGCACACTAACACTTACTCAGCAGTGGGAGAAATATGGAGATAGAGCCAGGAGGGAACAAAACCAATTGTCAGGACAAAATGGGTCATTTGCTCTGTGGCGTTATGTGCCGGGGTTAACAGAAGGGATGCTTCTAATGGAATATTTAGTGGGCCCCGCGAATAAAAGGTGAACGGCTAATATGAAAACATTAACCCAAAAGGAATTGCCCGCTGATGTGAACCTGAAATACCGTCAGCTAACACTTTAATGCGTCGGGCGGAAAGCGTACGGGCCGTGTTTCTCAGCTCGGGGCTCCATTAGGACTCAAACCGCAGACAGTAACAAAGTCATTTAAACGACTCTGTGATGAAAATGTTGAAATGTGCGCGTGTCTCTCTGTGCGTACCGGAATATAAACCCTCTTAATTGGCTGGTAAAGTGATGCAAAACAATACTGTGGTCCGCATCGATTCGATGAAATGATGCTTGGTATTTTTATGTTTCACTTTTAATGTTTTGTTTTAGAGCATTACTAATTGGGCTGTTCTAATCTGAACGTATTTTTAGGAGTGACTTCCAATTGCGTTTTTGTGGCAACTTCCAGAAAGCCACGTAGACTTGAATAAAGGTAGTTATTACAGTAATATCCTGGTTTCCATGCACAGAATGCAGCCTTCACTATGGAGTCATTCAGAGGAGGCTTCGAAGCAACAGTGAACTTGAGACACATGTCACAAGGGAGCAGATTGCGAGGGGTTCCAGGCGTCAGAATGGCTACAGGCAGACTGTGGAACAAATAAAGAACACACCTATTACCTTGAACCTGAAGTCAAACACCCTCGCTCCGTGTTTCCCATTCCTCTATCCCTGATTGGTCCACGGACACTCCCTGCACTCCCTGCACGGTACGATTCAATCATAGCTTTGAAAGCATTCGGAAGGACGCTGTGTTATTGTCTCAGGCACAGACGAGCCGTAGACCAGGACGTGATGAGCATCGATGTTGGCACCGATCGGACCTGCCACTGAATTCACAAAACACTCAGCGGACTCCGAGACGGACGTCTTCTTTTCATTGTCCAGTCGCTTTCTGCCCTCGACAAATTGAAATGGACGCAGCTCGGTGGAAGCCAGTGCCAGACCGCAATATGCTTGCCACTTTATCGGACTATTTGAACGTCGGTCCAACATTGCCACCAGTCGAGGGTTGTTGTGCCAAGATATACTTGCATCTTGAGACTCAAATCGAAGTAAGTTTATGGCTTATTATATCCAATTCCCTGTACAACATTTACATTTATGTTTCAGTTTATTTAGCAAAAAACGCCTTTAGTAAACTTTGAATGATGTGTTATTTAATGCTGATAACTGCCTTAACTAATGTTAATTAATGTACCCTTATTGTAAAGTATTACCCAATTAACACACCTGTGCTTATGTTTTTCAGAATCCCCCTTTAATTGCTTATTTAAACATACTTATTACTTATGCCATTCATGTAGCCTGTTATCCAACTTTGAGTCTAGGTCTGTCTGTTATGTTATGTTTTGGTTCTTACTCAGATTCAAGGCTGACAATCTTCGACTGCTTGTTGTGAACGGGAACTGTCGATTTCTCATTTTAAATACAGTATTTTTTGTAATAAAACAGTAAACCTGCACACTCACCAATATACGTCTGGGTTGAGGTTCTCAAGTCTTGCTATCTTTACTGGGCCTTCCCCTTAAAGCTTTTTTTTATTACTGGTTGACAGCAACATATTGAGATTGATTTTGATACGCTATCTTTCCACATGGAAACATGCATGAAAGCCTGTGACTTCAAACAAGTTCACTGGTTCACTGGTTTGATGAAAATGATAATGAGAAATTTCGCCTATTTTTCCAATTTAAACCGTTTATTTCACATCAATAGAAATTCTTTTCACTGTTCTTTATTGAGTTAATCTACGGCTGGAATTCAAATTGCATTCCTTTTTTTTCTTCCTTAGCAGTATTTTTTTCTCACCAAAACAACCAATCTGTTATTTTTGTTGGTGTTTGTCTGGGAAGGTTAACCTACCACAAAGAAAATAGTCTACAAAGCACACACAATCAACACAAAAGGTATTTCGTTGCTTATCAAATAAACCAAAGAAGTAAACTGAGTACAACTAATTCAAATCTGCTGTTAGAAGGAACATAAAAGGCAGCCAGACTTCTGCTTCTTGCTCAACCTTTGGAAGATCTTTGAGAGGATTGATTGGCCTTTTGGCACCGATTTATTTTCCGGTTTCTTCGCAGTTTGACTTTGTGTGTTTTGTCTCTGCAGCGAAACGCTTTGTGAGGAACACAGCTGTCTATATCAGCACATAGTGAGCATCTTGGGTGTGGGTGTGGGTGGGTGTGTGTGTGGGGGTGGGGGGGGGGCTGTCAGATGTTGAAGTCGTGTGTGAGCTGATGTGAGCGCGAGACAGTGAGTGACACCTTTGGTGACCCAAATGTGGCCACTTCAGACAGACTCACACACACAGACATTTATGCTTAGAGCATTGCTGTTTCCTTGATGGTCCACAAACACTTTGGCACGGCTACACACACACACACACACACAAACACATCTACACAACCAGCCTTACTTTTCACACAATGTGACGCATGCACGCACTTAAAAACACAAAACACACACACACACGCACACAACCAGCCTAACTGTCCCAAAGCAATGTGACACATGTACACGCTAGAACACAAAACACATGCACACACACACACACCTACACAGGAACACCCCCACACACGCACAAACTCACACACAACCAGCCTAACTGTTCGAAAGCAATGTGACACATGTACACACAAGAACACCGCACACACACACACACAAACTCACACACACACAACCAGCCTAACTGTTCGAAAGCAATGTGACGCGCGCGCACACACACACACACACACACACACACACACACACACACACACACACACACACACACACACACACACACACACACACACACACACACACACACACACACACACGTCAGGCGTAGTGTTCCGCGCGCCGACGTTTGATTATTAAGTAGAACTGCCACCCAAGTGTCTGCGCCGGTGTGCGCTGGCGCCTTTTGTACTCCTCAAAGACAGTCGCGCACACACATCATCAAAGTATGTGGTAAATGAATAGGCGAGGAGACAGCGCGAGGGTGTGTGTGTGTGTGTGTGTGTGTGTGTGTGGGTGTGTGTGCGTGTGTACGCGCGTGCCGCGTCCGCATTCCGGTGGCCTGTCTCCTCTCGTCTGCGTTCCCGTCTCGTCCGCGTAATGAGGGGTGAGTCGTTAGGAGCGGCCCCGAGGTGGGGGCCACGCTGGCTGAACCCAGGGTGGGGGGAGGAACAGGTGGGGGTGGGACGGGTGGGGGTGGGGGTGGGCTTCTGAGGACTCGTATGCTGATGATGTTGTGAACTTCCTGACCGGCGGGCTTTTAAGTCCACGGAGCGAGGAGGCAGGTGGAGATGAGGTGAAGATGAGGTGACGATGAGGTGAAGATCCCCCCACTCTGCGTTCCTTCTCAAGATTTCCTCCTCCGCTAATTAAGGTTTTTTGTTCTCAGGTGGGGTTAGGGGTCAGGGGGGGGGGTCATAAACACACGTGCCTGTGAAGCCCTTTGAGATCTGTGTACCTGTGATGAAGAGCGACACATTAGAGAGAGCACAACAACACTGCAGCTCACTCCCTTAAATCCAAAAACACTCCCTCACCAATTACAGGGGACATATCGTCCCACCAGGTGTGAGTGTGATTAGCCGTTTTGAAGATCTGCCTCTTCACTGACATCACAGGTGGGCGTGTCCACCTAGCTGTGTGCTGGATAGATCGGTCCACCAGCCCGACCTGGTGGACCGTAGCAAACGTTCAGCTCATCTGTCCGTCACACATCTAGGTGGACACGCCCACTTGTGATGTCAGAAGAGGGCGATTTTCAAAACGGCTCGTAACGGCGAATCACACTCCTGGTGGCACGTCATGGGACCTTTAAACAAGATCCCTCCGCCCTCCCTTTCATGAATAAAAGTAGAATAAAATAAAAGTCCCACTGATAAAATACTCCTTCATCCCCATCTTCTCAATAAGTGCAAATCAAAGCCACATCCCTCTTTGTGGAGTGGAAGACCTTTATAAAACAGCTGGATCTGCTTCAGCCAATCAGACTACAAGCTAACTGGCCACCATGCTGCCTCAGAGTGTGTCATCTGATTACACAAACTGCTTTTTTTCTCTCCTGAGGAGTTCAAATGCTTTGACACGCTACTGTAGCCGTGTGTGGCGGTGTGAAGTGATGTTATTTTAAATCCGACCTGACTGGGATGAGTTTACCCTCCATGGGTTCACACACCATCCTCTACGCTCATCCCTTTTGACGTCTTCTTTGATTATTGTGATTTTTCTTTTTGTTTAAACAATCAGTTTAGCACAACAATCAGTCTAGCGTTCCCTCGCTGGGCTCGGTGAAGATTGCTCCACTTTTTACCGTTAAAAGTCGAACAATCTTGATGCAGGATGACAACAAGGGCACCTAGCCTCTGAAACAACTTGGTTTAAATCTTTTAGCCTTGTATTGATGCTGCCCTTTCTGTTTGCAATTTTTGCCTTGACAGTTTTGTTTTATTGTCAATCTCTGGACTTTTTATCTACTTGATTTATTTGAAACGCTGCGTGAACAGAAGGTTATACTTATTTATTCCCGGGTACCGTTCCAATAAGCGGACCCTGTCATCCAAAGTTACTTAAGCGAGTTAAGAAAGTGCTTAGGAGGCATCTTGCTCGAGGATGCCTAATCACACGGAGCGCTTTAAACAGCAGGGGGGCGGGGGGGGGCGGCGTTAATCCTGTCATTCTTATCAATGGGGGCCACTTTTGTCTCAGTGCTTTTGTTCTGCTGAGCCGCCCTGCTTTTTACCGCCGTGAGTCACCTCACCTTTTCCAGCTCACACTTCCAAGAGTTCAGTAAGTTCAGAAGCCTCGGTGTGGCGGAGACGCAGGCCGTCTGTGGCCGTCTGTGGTCGCCTCGCCACGAGATGAAGGCGCCGCACGCTACCCTGCTTGTTCCTAGGCTTCAACGTGGAGGAAGTGCGTCACGCCTGGCGTTTGACGGCCTGCACACTGCCTCGGTGCGACACCCCCCCCCCCCTGCGACAGGTCAGACTCCAGACGTCCGGGTTTAAAAGGGTCGGGCGGGGACTCCAACTCTCCTAGTCTGACTTGTGACGGCAGGTGAGATGAAATCTTGTTGAACCGGGGCGTTTCGTTTACGCTCCTCTTCTTCTTTCAATCGACCCGATCATGTTGGGTGCGTTCTAGCCTTCTAGTAATTCAATTCAGTTCAATTTGATTTGTTTAGCCCTTAGTCACAGGTGCAGTCTCAAAGGGCGTGACAGGCTGTGTGTTTATGACCCCCCCCAACCCCCTGACCCCTAGCCCCCCCCCAGAGGGCAAAGGAAAACTCCCTTAATGAGCTAGGAGGAAATCTGGAGAAGGAACGCAGAGTGGGGGATCCCTCCTCCCAGGGCTGGTCAGGAGTGCAATGGGGGCCTTGATTGGCATACATATAATTCATTTATTTTGAATGACCAATACTTACAACGACACAGCATTCCAAATATTAATAAAGAGCCCATGTGTGTCTACCACACAGCAACACAAACACTGTGCAAGTACTTACAGCCAAGCAGATCAGTAAATAAATACATCGTTATCAGGGGTAGAGATGGCACTGCCTTCTCCATACATGCAGACTGCCTATGCTTGCTGACACAGAGCAGTATTTTCAGAGCAGGCTATTTGCTTAGATTTCTTCTTGTTAAGTCCAGCGATTTGCAGTCCTCTAACACAGAGTCTATGAACGTGTCCAAGGCTACCATAAATAAGTACAACCAGTTTTGTGCTATAACCACCTACTGAAAGAGCATGAGCATGATCATACATATATATATATATATATATATATATATATATATATATATATACATACATACATTGTGAAGTGCAAGGAAAGTCTGCTCTCGGCCATGGCCTTTATAGCGTCCGTCCGGCCCCGGCGTCGGTGTGGACATCGCCGTTCGCTCGCTCAAACTTCTCCGAGGTTTCCCTCTGGAACGTTCCGGTGGAGCCTCGTTGTTCCTCTGTTTCTCGGTCTCACGGCCCAGGCGCCAGGAGTACCAGATTAAGGGAATCTTATTTCAGGGAACACAAACTCGGACGGCACTAAGTAAAGTTTACCCGACGGACGACGGGCCAAAACACTGTGTGCGCGCCCGTTGACATTCCTAGAGGAGTGTAAATGAGTTACATCAACACTGTGTGGATCGGCCTCTGTAGAAACACACAGACTAAAACGCCCCCTCTGAAAACCTCATCCCCCGCTTGAATAAGTCCCTCTTTGGTAGAATATCTCCGTAATGAAACAAGGAAACAAGGCGCAACTCCATTTCTTCTTTTTTTTGGTTTCATGGCTCAGGCGCCTTGCCCCCCCCCCCCGCCCCCCCCGACCCCCTCCCCCCCCCCAAAAGTCCTGCTGTAACATCGTAGGAGTTCTGGATCGAAAAGACTCTTAACGCACAACAACACAATGCTACAAAACTCTGGTTGTGCGTCCACAAAGACTTTACAAATTGCCACAGACAGACCTACACAACCAGCCTTACTGTTCCACAGCAATGTGACACAATGTACACACAGAAACACACAAGCCACGTGCGCACACACTAACCCCACTAGCCATGTGTTGGGAACGGAACGCGGGAAAGCCCGCGTGCACATACACACACACACTGCGTGGCGCTGACTCCGTTCCAGAACAATCTCCTCATCCTCTCTCCATATCTCTTTGTATTTTGGGCTTGTTTTATTTACTTCTTTCTACTCTCACTTTCTCTTTGAAGCTAAAAAAACCCATCAGCCTCTCCAGTCAGAGGCGCTGCATCGCGTGACGGGCCTGACAACTTCCGACGGCAGGCGGAGGAGGAGGAGGAGGAGGTGGTGGTGGGGGTGGTTATTTAAGGTACGGTCGGAAGAGTTCGGAGGAGGGGAACTGCCAGGGTGAATCAGGGAGGAGGAGGAAGGAGGAAGGAGGAAGGAGGAAGGAGAAGCAGAAGCGACCCGCCGACGGAAGCGAGCGGGACACCTTGCGATGTTGACGCAGGCAAACCTGTCCGTCGCCTGTCTCCGTGTCTGTCCGCCTGCACCGTCCTGTCTGTCTGTCTGTCTGTCCGTCCGTCTGTCAGGTTAAGCCCTGTCTCCTCGGATTCGGTGACATCCTCCTGTCCGTCCGTCCGTCCGTCTCGCATCCACGACTCTACAACAAATACATAATGACTTTCTCTGCGTCTGTTGAACATTGCCACGGCTCGTTTCGCTGATTGACGTCGCCTCACCCCCCCCTCCCTCCCCTCCTCCCCAACACGAGTTCGGTCCCTCTACTTATTTGATCGTAGGCTTTCATTGTTCCCCCGCCCCTCGCTCCTAATTCGTCCCCGGTTAAATGAATGCGTCGGCTGAGCGGCTGAATGGAAATGGAAAACAGGGGCGAGCTGTAAACACGGTCTTGTGTTTTGTGTGCTCAGATAATTGTGATGAACTTCAGGGGCTTCAGTCAAGTTGGTTTTTTCCCTGTTTGCTAAGTGGCAGACTGAGAGGCGCTGCTGGGCGTCCATTTGTTGATTTCTTTTCCCTTGTTGTTTTGTGTGGGTCAGTAAAGACTCACTTTTTCACTGTGTGTCACAAACGGAGGAGGATGTGAGTGTGTGTGTGTGTGTGTGTGTGTGTGTGTGTGTGTAGGTGCCTGTGTGCTTTAATCTGCTTTTAGTGAGGGTATACTGTATGCAAGTTGAGACCGTCTAGCCACTAGCCAGCGCGCACACACACACACACACTTAGGTGTTCATGTGAACTGCACAAACAGACATACAGTACACACAAACGCAAACACACAATGTGACGCGCAAACCCACATGTTGCAATTTACACAGAAGCGCACACATGCACATGACCTTAAGCACTCTTGCAAACACACAAACAGAACCATTGCCTATAAGCACACACACACACACACAAGCTCAACCACACACCTACACAAACAAGACAACAATGGCGCCGCCACACTTCTGAAAGCACTTTGATGTTTTGCATGAAGAGACAACGACTATTCATATTGACAATGAGCAGCAGCGACGTTATGCAGAGAGTACTTTGCATTCAGCAGATTTAATTTGGGTTTGATATAAACAGGATAAGGAGGGTACTCTTCTTCACTTCTTGCATTCGTTCTCTCTCTCTCTCTCTCTCTCTCCTACTCTCTGTGTTTGTGCCACTTCCTTCCAACAGGAAGCACACAGGCAGACCTCCTCGGGCTAATTCTAGTCTCACATCAAGCTTGGATGGACTCGTTTAGTGGCACAACAACGCCACAGAGTATCTGCAGCAGGGCCATGTGTGTGCGTCTGTGTGTGCGTGCGTGTGTGTGTCTGTGTGTGTGAGTGTGTGAGTGTCGGTCTGAGCATTTATGTGCGTATGCATGTGGGTGTCCGCCTGCATCTTGCAATCATGTGTGTGTTCATTTCTCTGGCTGTCTGCACACACTTGCGTTCATTCATTCATGTCAAAGCATGTCTGTCTGTCTGTCTGTCTGTCTGTGTATGTGTGTGTGTGTGTGTGTGTGTGTGCACATGTGTGTGTGTGTGTGTGTGTGTGTGCCTGTGTGCACATGTTGGTCTGTGTGTGAGTGAGTGATTGAGTCAGTGTTTGAGTGAGTAAGTGAGTCAGTTTGCACATGTTGGTGCACATGCACGTGCGTGCGTGCGTGTGCGTGCGTGCGTGCGTGTGCGCGCGCGTAGACAATGCACGTGCGACACACTACGTCTCCCCGCTCGGCTAGGCTACGCTAACTTAGCTCGTATTTAGGTCAGCACATTATTCCCAATGTGTAATGCGATTACTTTAGCGTGTGCATTATCGCCACAGGGGTGGACCCAAGTGGTAATTACCATTCAGTAAGAACACAATATTGGCGTTCCGCATTGGTGAGCATCATAAAAGCCATACACGCCCCTTCCTTCTACTGCCGGTGCAACGACCGCCACAAAGGCCGTGCCTCGTTTAATTTAAACGATAATTGATCATGTATCCATCTCCGAGGCTAGCATCGCGAAAAAAAAACGAGAAGAAAACCCTGATTCGTTAATGAGCTAGCGTTAACCATCACATCGACGCGAGTATCCATCACTGTGTATGTACACTATTTGACAACTATTTTTCCCTCTTCAAAACGTGTCATTAAGTACTTTATATCAATTGTTTTTTGGCCACCGTATCGGCAACAGTCGCTACGCGCGCCGCTAATGTCAACCGTGTATTAGCTCGCACGGCTCTGCGCTAATTGCCTCTGCCATTTCCTCTGCCATTAACCTTACACCCTCCAGTGACTTCATCAACCAATACTTTGTTTTTTTTTCTTTGTTTCAGCTCATCTACAGAGCCTCCATTACCTACATCCCCACCCACCCCTGTTCTGGGTTAGCATTTAGCCTTTATCGAGTCATTTAGCAGACAGTATTTTTACCCAGAGCACCTTTGGGGTGAACTCTAGATGCATGGCATTAAGGAGCCGGCGCTAGCCTGTTAGCGGTAGCTTAAGTCTCAGATCCGGCATTCCTACTATGCTATAGCAGAACTTCTAGCGGGAGGTGGAGGTGGTGATACGTGTAAAAGTTACCCTTATCACCATACGTCATCCAATCACCTGCCAAGTATTTGTTTTAAAGTGCCTGCAATTTTCCAAACATTATCCGAGCATGACTTGGCAGATGTCTCTGTGTAACGAACCGTCTGGTGCATCAGATTAGCATAGGGTCTCGGCAGGAAACCAAGAACTCCAAGGGGCGGAGTTATTGCTCATTTCCTGTTTGCCTCCCTGAGAATTTTTTACCCCAGATAAAATGCATCTGCGTGAGTCGATAAAGCTTCAGGAAGGGCATGTGAAAAGTGTATTTCCACAGTGGCCTGCTTTCACAGTGTCGATTTGAAACCTGTACAGACACTTTTGTCACAGTCTACGACTGCTGGGCGAGTTTTTGTTGGATAATAACGTGCTTACATTTCCCCACATGATCGGTCAAAAAAAAAACCCAGAAGAGAACGAAACGGCGACGCCCAGTTCAACTAGAGTCGAAGATAGTATATCGGTATATCGCAACGTAAAGTTGGATCCGCAAGAGTAGGGGAATCTAGTAGGGGTGAGGACGCCTACAGCTCACACTGGGGAGGACATTGGGGATCAAACGCGGAACCTTTCAGCTGGGACACCCATCTCCCCCCCCCCCCCCCCCCCCCCCCAGGATATATTTCTGAAGCAAAAAAAACGGGGAGTCCATTTAGATGGAGGGCATATTCAGGGGCAGCTTCTGAAGCTCTTTAGGGAATTGGGTTTTGGGTTTTCTCTCCGGTACCTTATGGACTCATGAATCTCTCGCCTGGCAGTCGTGCGAGCATGATTGACTGCTGAGGCCGATGGACGTATGAAAAATTATAATATTTGGCTGTAGGGTCTTTATCACTCATCCTTTTTGCCTTTCCCCCCCCCCAGTTTAGTCCAAGGATACCGGAACCAACCGGAAGAAAAAAAATAAAGATATAATAAAGTGGGTTGGTTTCCTTCACTACCGCTCCCTCCTCTTTCTGGAAGTTTCCGCGAGTCTGGAAAAACAAAAACTCTCAACTCGATCCCCAGAGGAGTCGCCGCCGCGGGACGGGAGGAGGGGATCTGCCTTGCTCAAAGGGCATTACCACACACACACACACACACACACACACACACACACACCCTAGACCCGTGGGGTCTGGGGGGGGGGGTTCACATCAAGACGTCGGCCGAGGGGGGGCGGGCGGGGGGTGGGACTGCGCTGGCAGGGAGGAGGGGAAGTCATGGCAGGCTTATGTCCACGCGTGTTGTGTGTGTGTGTGTGTGTGTGTACACACACCTCAGTGTCTTGTCAGTGTGAGTTTGCAAAGACAGTGAGACAGAGAGAACGAGAGTGAGAGAGAGCAAGAGAGAGGGGGGGGGGTCAGAGCGAGAGAAGGGTGGTGAGAGAGAGAGATGGGTGGTGGGCGAGAGAGAGAGAGAGGTGAGAGAGAGAGAGAGAGTGTGTTCAAACATACCCCGCAATAACAATAAAAAACACATACAAACAGAACGCACTACAGGCTAGTGCTTTGAGATTGGCCCCAACAAAAGGAGCGTTATTAGTTCAATTCGTTATCATTACTGTGTTGTTATTATGACACACATCGCAGAACACCTCTCCCACACCGGCACATACACAATCTCAACACAACACAACAATACCACACGTAGAACGGTGCACACAGATCACAATGTCCCTCGCACACACCCGGCAGAGAGAGAGAGAGAGAGAGAGAGAGAGGCTGCAACGGAGAGAGAGAGAGAGAGAGAGGCTGCAACGGAGAGAGAGAGAGAGAGAGAGAGAGAGAGAGAGAGAGAGAGAGAG